>NW_026962355.1:0-65000 GCF_032445375.1 Bacillus rossius redtenbacheri
AGGAGGAGGAAGAAGAATAGGTGGAGGAAGAAGAATAGGAGGAGGAAGAAGAAGAGGAGGAGGAAGAAGAAGAAGAGGAGGAAGAAGAAGAAGATGAGGAGAGGAGAAGAAGAAGAAGAAGAGGAGGAGGAGGAGGAGAGAAGAAGAAGAGGAGGAAGAAGAAGAGGAGGAGGAGAAAGAAGAAGAAGAGGAGAAAGAAGAAGAAGAGGAGAAGAAGAAGATGAGGAGAAGAAGGAAGAAGAAGAGGAGGAAGAAGAAGAAGTGGAGGAGGAGGAGTAGGAAGAAGAGGAGGAAGAAGAAGAGGAGGAGGAGGAAGAAGAAGAAGAGGAGGAGGAGGAAGAAGAAGAAGAGGAGGAGGAAGAAGAAGAAGAAGAAGATGAGAGGGAGGAAGAAGAAGAAGAAGAAGAGGAGGAAAAAGAAGAAGAGGAGGAGGAAGAAGAAGAAGAGGAGGAAGAAGAAGAGAATGGAGGAGGAAGAAGAAGAAGAGGAGGAAGAATAAGAAGAGGAGGAGGAATAAGAGGAGGAGGAAGAAGAGGAGGAAGAAGAAGTAGAGGAGGAGGAAGAAGAAGAGGAGGAAGAAGAAGAAGAGGAGGAGGAGGAGGAAGAGGAAGAAGAAGAGGAGGAGGTGGAGGAAGAAGAAGAAGAGGGAGAAGAAGAAGAGGAGGAGGAAGAAGAAGAGGAGGAAGAAGATGAAAAGGAGGAGGAGGAGGAGGAAGAAGAAGAAGAGGAGAAAGAAGAAGAAGAGGAGGAAGAAGAAGAAGAAGAGGAGAAAAAGGAAGAAGAAGAGGAGGAAGAAGAAGAAGAGGAGGAGGAGGAGGAAGAAGAAGAGGAGGAGGAGGAGGAAGAAGAAGAGGAGGAAGAAGATGAAGAAGAGGAGGAGGAGGAGGAAGAGAAGAAGAGGAGAAAGAAGAAGAAGAAGAGGAGGAAGAAGAAGAAGAAGAGGAGAAGAAGGAAGAAGAAGAGGAAGAAGAGGAAGAAGAAGAAGAAGTGGAGGAGGAGGAGGAAGAAGAGGAGGAAGAAGAAGAGGAGGAGGAGGAAGACACAATCACGACACTTTCACGAATCAAGACAGTTCACGAATCACGACACTATCACGACACTATCACGACACTATCACGACACTATCACGACACTATCACGACTCTTCCACGACACTACCACGACACTATCACAAATCACGACATTATCACGACACTATCACGAATCACGACACTATCATGCACTGTCACGACACCTTCACGACACTATCACGACACTATCACGAATCACGATACTATCACGAATCACGACACTATCACGACACAATCACGACACTATCACGACACTTTCACAACACAATCACGAATCACGACACTTTCACGACACTATCACGAATCACGACACTTTAACGACACTATCATGAATCACGACACTATCACGACACTATCACGACACTATCACGACACTATCACGACACTGTGGCCGGCAGGGCCACATTTTTACTTGTAATTTATTTTTGTTGCTGGTCTCTAGTTTTATATGGTTTTTTATTTCACGTATTTTTACGCCTTTTTTAATTAATGTTAATTTATCTGTACATTTTTTTTAATTATATTTATTTCTGTTAATTAGTTATACGCCGTTTGGTAGCTATCGATTATGAGTTTAAGAACATCGATTGTGTTTCACGTAAATACCACTTGGCGAGCGCCCGGCGGTTGGCTGATGACGTCAGACATTCGGCTTGCCGGGAAGAAAAAATCAGCTGGGAGTTGGTGCCGAGCGACCGTCGAGGGTGAGAGCGATGTGACGGCGCGGACTGGTGTGCCGGACGGCAACGGGCGACGAAGAGTATTGGGTTGGAGGCTCCACGATGGGTGACAGGGCAAATGGATTGCCCTGTGGTACAGAAGAAATCAAGGTAAAGAGAGGCCGCGATTTTGATTTTTACCCTCGTGGTGCTGCACTGGTTTTTGGCAAACCTAGTGAACTGTGTATTTTCCCATACTAAATTTTATTTGGACGGAACTTTTATTAGCCTGTTTGGTGAAGAGGCCCATTTGTTTCACACGTTGTTCCAGTGTGGGATTTTTTAATAAGGTCGCCCGTTTGCCTGTAGTTGCAATAAAAGTATAAGTTTGGAAGAAACGAACATTTTGCAATTTTTTTTTGAGATTTTGTCATCGGAATTTGCATACGTAAAGTTGGCATTTGGCTAATATATCAGCTTGTGCAGTATTATTAAAAGTATGCGATCGGTATTGGACTACATGCGCAGCCTGATGTTGGTTGGTGCGGCCATTCTACGTTTTTATAAAATCATTGGCAAGTTAATAAAGAAGTAAGACTTTGTTTGAAGCTGATGATAAATACTTCTGTGGTAACATGGTTATGTTACGTGAAGAGTTTTTGCTACATTTCCCTTAAAAATAAGATATTTTTTTTTTTTTTTGATCATCGTTCACGCCTTTGTGAATTCGTACCTATGGCCCGGCGTGGCATTAGACTCTGGAGTTGGTGAGGAAGGTCAGGAAGCCAGCGCACGCCTAGGATATTAACTTTGTTTTTTTGGCAAGTCTTTAGCAACGAACATCTGAAGAAAGACTAAACCGTTGATTGAGAGTTTAAGAACTTTATTTAAATAAATTTTTTGTACTTCAGTTTTATTATTGTAATATTTTTTTATATATTTATATATTATATTGATTGTCTTGTTTGATTTTTGGTATTAGGGCAGTCAGTATATTTTGATATTTTATAGTGGCCACGCCTCACGCCCTTATATATTTTTATACTTGTTGTTATCAGTATTTATATTTTTACGATTTTTTAAAGGTTATTGTTAGTATCGCAAATGGGGATAAGATGCTGCCATTATTAACGTCAGCTTTTGTAACTAAGCTTGTATGGTTATGTATAGTAAAAATTATTTTTGCAAATTTCTATTTTTTAATAACATACGTCCAAAGTCTTGCCTCTTGTTCTGTTTAATGGTTACTCTACTATTATATCCTTTAAATTTTTTGGCCTGACCCCTGGGCAGTGGTGTGGGGAATTTATATTGTTTAGCTTTTTATGCCTGGTTTTAATATTTATTTTTTTCCCTTCGCGCCCAGAGTGAGTCGGGGACGCAACCCCTCTTCCAATTAAGGAGGAAGAAGGGTTTCAACCTGCGCAACTCTGCTAGGCAGAGACTTTGGACTTTTGCGATTTTGCTGACCTTTTTGATTTTTTTAATAATGGCAGTTTCTTGGATTTATAAACTTCCCAAAGAACAGGTTTACGCTAATTTGCAAGCAGCGGGAGTAGAGAGTGGTCTGGAGGATGACATTGATACCTTACGCAGGAAATTAAGTACCCACATTAAAGAAGGGAGGAAAAAACCTGTTGAGGAAAATGTGGAGAATTCGGAGATCAGCCAAGTAAATTCATTGAATACTGCTATGCAAAGTAAATTACTTTTCAAAGAACTGGATAGGTTGCCATCTTTATGTTCCGGTGGGCCAAGAGATTTAATAAAGTTTTGCTTGGGAGTAGATAGTTTGAAAACTAATTGTTGTTTACAAAATGAGCAAGAATTGTTAAGGTGTATTTCGACTAAATGTAGCGGGATCGCTAGAGACGTGATTACGTCAGGTATAAATAAGTCTGTTGGATGGTCGGTAGTGAAAGAGAATTTGTGGGAATATTTGTGCCCTAAGAGGGTGAAGGACGATCTAATTAAGGAATTGATTTTCCGTTTTCAACGGGAAAATGAAAGCACCTTAGAATTTATACAGGATATTAGAAATCACGTTAATGTATTTGGTCTGCAGTTAGATGATCACCGTTTTGTAGCTATTATTTTGGAAAATCTAAATCCTGCCATCAGACACGAATGCGCATTTATTGGCAGACCTAATAGTGTGGAGGAACTCAACACTTGGGCTATCCAGGTAGATAATATTTTTTACGCTAAATGTGAATTCGATAAGTGTAAAGGCAAAATCAATTTTAAACCGGTTTGTTTTAAAACGCCGGGTAATGAAATAATTGATAAGACTTGTTTTAAGTGTAATAAGGTAGGGCATTTTGCTAAGGATTGCTCGGTTTCGGAGGTTAATAAATTTGTTTGTGGTTTTTGTGGCAAATATGGTCATTTAGAAAAATTTTGCTTTAAAAAGAAACCGGAGCAGGAAAGACACAAGACATGTTTTAGGTGTAGCAGCATGGACCATTTGATAAAAAAATGTAATCGCAAGAAAAAATTAGTTTGTGGTTTTTGTAATAAAGATGGTCATAATAGCGGGAAATGTAATTTCCGTAAGGAAGTTAAGAAATATCGATTTAACAATAAGCATAGTTTGGCGGTCATTCAGGCAAAAAGAGGTTTATGTGTCAAAGTTTGGTTGTATGATCGTGAGATAGAAGCTTTACTTGATACGGGGGCTAGTTGTAGTTTCATCCAGCAGAAATTTTTGAGTAATTTGGTGCGCGATCATAAATTTTTGAAAACTAAGATCGTAAGTAGTCAAGGCATTAATGTGGCCATGGCGGACGGGCAAAAGGTTCAGGTAAAGGTAAAAGTATTTTTACATTTTAAATTGGAACATTTATCTTGGACACGTGAATTCTGGGTAATGCCCGATTTGATCCATGAAGTAGTTTTGGGAATGGATTTTTTAAATGATAGTAAGGCTATAATAGTGTGCGGCGAGAAAGTAATGAGGTTCGATTTTAATGATAAAATTAAGATAAAATTGTGGGAGAATAAAAAAAAAAGAAAGGTGGTTTGTGGTGGTATCGAAGGGTTAGAGCAAAGGTTGGATGAGAAGGAAAAATTGCAGATACAGCAATTAAGCGAGGAATATAAGGATGTTATCACTACTAAAATTGGCAAATGTACGCTAATGCCATACAAAATCGTGCTGGTAGATGAAACCCCTATTAAATGTGTGCCGTATCAATGTGCCCCGCCTAAAATGAAAGCCTTTCGAGAAATTATTAATGATTTACTTGATAATAAGGTAATAGTCCCTTCTAAATCCAATTTTGCCTCACCTGCCTTTTTAGTAGATAAGAAAAATAAGGGCAAATATCGTTTGGTCCTTGACTATCGCCTCCTTAATGACAGGGTAAAACTAGATCCGTTTCCCATGCCTAAAGTTGAAATTGTTTTGCAATATTTGGGAAAAGCCAAGTTTTTTACGGTGCTTGATTTGAACTCGGCGTTTCATCAATGTGAATTAGAAGCAAGTAGTCAGAAATTTACCGGGTTTGTCACTCCTTGGGGGCACTTTGAATGGACTAGAGTGCCTTTTGGGGTGAATTTTGGGGCCCAATGTTTGTCACGAATTTTAGGGCACATATTACAAGAATATCAGTATAAATTTGTAATAAGTTTCTTGGATGATATTTGTGTTTTTTCAAATAGTTTTGAAGAACATATAGAACATATAAGAAAAGTACTTGAGAAACTAAAGGGAGCCGGCTTTACCGTAAATCCGGAAAAAATAGTTTGGGCCCGTAGCGAGATAAAATTTTTAGGATACATAATCCGGGAAGGTGAATTGGTCATGGACCAAGATAAGATAAACCCCATAGTTAATTTCCCGGCCCCCCGTAATGTTAAGGGAGTGATGCGCTTTTTAGGAATGCTTGGTTATTTTTCCCGTTTTATACCGAATTACGCTAACCTATGCGCGCCTTTAAATAATTTGAAAAGGAAAGATGTTAAGTTTGTATGGGGGGAAGAGGAAGAACAGGCCTTTAGGAATTTAAAGAAAGCCATAGCTCAACCCCCCATTTTAATACTTCCGGATTTTGAGCAAAAATTTATTGTGCAAGTGGACGCTTCGGGAGTAGGTCTGGGGGCGGTTTTGTTGCAAGAACGTGAGGGAGGTTTAAAACCGGTTATGTATGCTAGTAAATCCCTAAATAAGCACGAGTTAAAATACAGTGTATATGAGAAGGAAGCATTAGCGTGCATATTTGCGTTGGAGAGATTTGAGAGTTTTCTTGAACATGAGAAATTTGAATTATGGACTGACAACCAGGCTTTGACATGGCTTTTTTCCCACCCGCGGCAACTAGGGAAAATAGGGCGGTGGATCATGCGGTTGACGCGTTTTCGTTTTGACCTCAAACATATGAAAGGACAGGATAATGTAGTGGCCGATGCCTTATCGCGCATGTTTGATGAACATGAGTTTCAGTGTAAAGACGAAATGAGAACTGAAGACAAGGAAGAATGTAACATCCTGAGGGAATTCCCTCAAGGATTTATTGATTTGCGCGAAATACAAAAAGAGGATCCTGAGACTAAAGATTTAATAACGCGTTTGGGACAGGATACTACTATAGACTTAGGAATGAAAGACGGGCTTTTGTGTTGGATGAAAGATGGAGAACATAAAGTTTTTGTTCCTAAGGGGGTAAGGAAAATGATAATGCGGTATTACCATGATTCTAATATAGGCGCGCATGGCGGAATCGAAAAAACTATAGATAAAATCTCTAAAGAATTTTTTTGGCCAGGTTTGAAAAAAAACGTAAAAGATCATGTTTTAAGCTGTGAAGGTTGCCAGCGCGCTAAGCAATCTAGACATAGTAAGATAGGTAAATACTCTGTTGAAGCTCTGACTAGACCTTGGGAAAGGGTTTATTTGGACATTTTTGGGCCCCTACCTAGATCATTAGGGGGGAATAATTGCTTACTTATAGCGGTAGATGGTTTTTCTAAATTTTGTTTTTTTTTGCCTTTGCGTAATATGAAAAGCGAGAATATTATTAAGGCTTTAGAAACTAAAGTGTGGGGTTTGTTTGGTAGCCCGGAGCAAGTAGTATCAGATAATGCTACATATTTTAAGAGTAAGTGTTTTGAAGTGATGTGTTTAGATTGGGGTATAAAACATATTACTACCAGCCCCTATTATCCCAACCCTAATTTGGTTGAAAGGGTGAATAAAAATGTCAAAGTGGCCCTCACGATTTTTCATCAACGTAACCAACGGAAGTGGGACAGTGTTATCCACGTATTAAATTTAGCTTTTAACATGACCATACACAGTGGTACTAAATTCACACCATCGGAAATTTTTTTGGGAAGAAATGTACCCCATCCTTTACTAAATTGTTGGGGTTTGCGTCCAGCCCTTTTGGAAACCCGAAGCCCCCGTTTGTTGGAAAAAATGTGGGAAGAAGCAGCCGAAAATCTGCAAAAGGTTAGAAAGAAAATGAGTAAGTTTTATAATAAGGGGCGAGTGGATAATGTATTTAAAATTGGTGATGAAGTGCTATGCAGGCAATTTGTTTTGAGTGACAAAGTAGGGTATCAGAGCTCTAAGTTAGAGAATAAGTATGATGGACCGTATAAGATTGTAAAGATTTTAGGGCCGGTTACTGTCTTGTTGGAAGAAGTTGAAAGAAATAATAAGGTAAAAAAGGCCCATGTTAGTCATTTGAAAATGTTTGTAAGGCGGAGTTCCTAAAATGAATGTGGATGACCCTTTTAGGGTGAATATGGCTAAATATTTTTATTTTTATTTTATTTGGAACTTACTCTGGTATGTTTTTTTTTTATAATTTGTAGTTGTGGTTATTTTTAAAATTTTCTTTGCTGTTTAAATTTTTTTTTGTTCAAGGCGGAGGTTGTGGCCGGCAGGGCCACATTTTTACTTGTAATTTATTTTTGTTGCTGGTCTCTAGTTTTATATGGTTTTTTATTTCACGTATTTTTACGCCTTTTTTAATTAATGTTAATTTATCTGTACATTTTTTTTAATTATATTTATTTCTGTTAATTAGTTATACGCCGTTTGGTAGCTATCGATTATGAGTTTAAGAACATCGATTGTGTTTCACGTAAATACCACTTGGCGAGCGCCCGGCGGTTGGCTGATGACGTCAGACATTCGGCTTGCCGGGAAGAAAAAATCAGCTGGGAGTTGGTGCCGAGCGACCGTCGAGGGTGAGAGCGATGTGACGGCGCGGACTGGTGTGCCGGACGGCAACGGGCGACGAAGAGTATTGGGTTGGAGGCTCCACGATGGGTGACAGGGCAAATGGATTGCCCTGTGGTACAGAAGAAATCAAGGTAAAGAGAGGCCGCGATTTTGATTTTTACCCTCGTGGTGCTGCACTGGTTTTTGGCAAACCTAGTGAACTGTGTATTTTCCCATACTAAATTTTATTTGGACGGAACTTTTATTAGCCTGTTTGGTGAAGAGGCCCATTTGTTTCACACGTTGTTCCAGTGTGGGATTTTTTAATAAGGTCGCCCGTTTGCCTGTAGTTGCAATAAAAGTATAAGTTTGGAAGAAACGAACATTTTGCAATTTTTTTTTGAGATTTTGTCATCGGAATTTGCATACGTAAAGTTGGCATTTGGCTAATATATCAGCTTGTGCAGTATTATTAAAAGTATGCGATCGGTATTGGACTACATGCGCAGCCTGATGTTGGTTGGTGCGGCCATTCTACGTTTTTATAAAATCATTGGCAAGTTAATAAAGAAGTAAGACTTTGTTTGAAGCTGATGATAAATACTTCTGTGGTAACATGGTTATGTTACGTGAAGAGTTTTTGCTACATTTCCCTTAAAAATAAGATATTTTTTTTTTTTTTTGATCATCGTTCACGCCTTTGTGAATTCGTACCTATGGCCCGGCGTGGCATTAGACTCTGGAGTTGGTGAGGAAGGTCAGGAAGCCAGCGCACGCCTAGGATATTAACTTTGTTTTTTTGGCAAGTCTTTAGCAACGAACATCTGAAGAAAGACTAAACCGTTGATTGAGAGTTTAAGAACTTTATTTAAATAAATTTTTTGTACTTCAGTTTTATTATTGTAATATTTTTTTATATATTTATATATTATATTGATTGTCTTGTTTGATTTTTGGTATTAGGGCAGTCAGTATATTTTGATATTTTATAGTGGCCACGCCTCACGCCCTTATATATTTTTATACTTGTTGTTATCAGTATTTATATTTTTACGATTTTTTAAAGGTTATTGTTAGTATCGCAAATGGGGATAAGATGCTGCCATTATTAACGTCAGCTTTTGTAACTAAGCTTGTATGGTTATGTATAGTAAAAATTATTTTTGCAAATTTCTATTTTTTAATAACATACGTCCAAAGTCTTGCCTCTTGTTCTGTTTAATTTTTACTCTACTATTATATCCTTTAAATTTTTTGGCCTGACCCCTGGGCAGTGGTGTGGGGAATTTATATTGTTTAGCTTTTTATGCCTGGTTTTAATATTTATTTTTTCCCTTCGCGCCCAGAGTGAGTCGGGGACGCAACCCCTCTTCCAATTAAGGAGGAAGAAGGGTTTCAACACAATCACGAAACACAACACTGTTACGACACAATTACGAATCACGACACTATCACGACACTATCACAACACTTCCACGATACTATCACGAATCACGACACTATCACGACACAATCACGAATCACGACACTTTCACGAAACTATCACGAATCACTACACTTTTACGACACTATCACGAATCACAACACTATCATGCACTATCACGAATCACGACACAATCACGAATCACGACTCACGACACAATCACGACACTATCACGACACTTTCACGACACTTTCACGAATCATGACACTATCACGAATAACGAAACAATCACGAATCACGACACTATCACAACACAATCACGAAACTTCCACGACACTACCACGACACTATCACGAATCACGACATTATCATGAAACTATCACGAATCACGACACTATCATGCACTATCACTACACAATCACGACACTATCACGACACTATCACGAATCACGACACTATAACGAATCACGACACTATCACGACGCAATCACGACACTATCACGACACTTTCACAACACAATCACGAATCACGACACTTTCATGACACTATCACGAATCACTACACTTTTACGACACTATCACGAATCATGACATTATCATGAATCACGACACTATCACGACACTATCACGACACAATCACAAAACACAACACAATCACGACACTTTCACGACACTTTCACGAATCATGACACTATCACGAATCACGAAACAATCACGAATCACGACACTATCACAACACAATCACGAAACTTCCACGACACTATCACGAATCACGACATTATCATGACACTATCACGAATCACGACACTATCATGCACTATCACGACACAATCACGACATTATCATGACTTTATCACGAATCACGACACTATCATGCACTATCACGACACAATCACGACACTATCACGACACTATCACTAATCACGACACTATAACGAATCACGACACTATCACGACGCAATCACGACACTTTTACGACACTATCACGAATCACGACACTATCACGAATCACGACACTATCACGACGCAATCACGACACTATCACGACACTTTCACAACACAATCACGAATCACGACACTTTTATGACACAATCACGAATCACGACACTATAACGACACTATCACGAATCACAAAACAATCACGAATCACGACTCACGACACAATCACGCCACTATCACGAATCACGACACTATCACGAATCACAACACTACCACGACACTACCACGACACTTTCACGACACTTTCACGAATAATGACACTATCACGAATCACGACACTATCACGAATCATGACACTATCACACCACTATCACGACACTATCACGACACTTCCACGACAACACCACGACACTATCACGAATCACGATACTATCATGCACTAGCACGATACTTTCACGACACTATCACGAAACTATCACGAATCACGACACTATCACGAATCACGACACTATCACGATGCAATCACGACACTATCACGACACTTTCACAACACAATCATGATTCACGACACTATCACGAATCACGACACTATCAGGAATCTTCCACGACACTACCACGAAACTATCACGAATCACGACATTATCATGACACTATCACGAATCACGACACTATCATGCACTATCACGACACAATCACGACACTATCACGACACTATCACGAATCACGACACTTTAACGAATCACGACACTATCACGACGCAATCACGACACTATCACGACACTTTCACAACACAATCACGAATCACGACTCTATCACGACACTACCACGACACTATCACGAATCACGACACTATCATGCACTAGCACGATACTTTCACGACACTATCACGACACTATCACGAATCACGACTCACGACACAATCACGACACTATCACGACACTTTCACGACACTTTCACGAATCATGACACTATCTAGAATCACGACACTATCACGACACTATCACGAATCACGACACTATCACGACACTACCACGACACTATCACGAATCACGACACTATCATGCACTAGCACGATACTTTCACGACACTATCACGACACTATCACGAATCACGACACTATCACGAATCACGACACTATCACGATGCAATCACGACACTATCATGACACTTTCACAACACAATCACAAATCACGACAATATCACGAATCACGACACTTTAAAGACACTATCACGAATCACGACACAATCACGAATCACGAAACTATCACAACACTATCACATCACTATCACGAATCACGACACTATCACAAATCACGACACTATCACGACACTATCACGACTTTTTCACTTCACAATCACGACACTATCACGACACTTTCACGACACTATCATGCACTATCACGACACTTTTACGACACTATCACGACACAATCACGAAGCACGGCACTTTCACAATACAATCACGAATCACGACACTTTCACGACACTATCACGAATCACGACACTTTTACGACACTATCACGAATCAAAACACTATCATGAATCACGACACTATCACGACCTTATCACGACACATTCACAAAACACGACACTATCACGACGCAATCACGACAGTATCACGACACTTTATCAACACAATCACGAATCACGACACTTTTACGACACAATCACGAATCACGACACTATCACGACACTATCACGGATCACGACACTATCACGAAACTATTACGACACTATCACGAATCACGAAACAATCACGAATCACGACACTATCACGACACAATCACGACACTTTCAAGACACTATCACGACACTTTCACGACACTTTCACGACACTATCACGAATCACGACACTTTAACGATACTATCACGAATCACGACACTATCACGACACAATCACGACACAATCACGACAATTCACGACACTATCACAACACTATCACAACACTCTCACGACACTATCACGACACTATCACGAATCACATCACTATCACGAATCACGACACTATCACGACGCAATCACGACACTATCACGACACTTTCACGACACTATCACGAATCACGACACAATCATGAATCACGACTCACGACAAAATCACGACACTATCACGACACTATCACGACACTTCCACGACACTATCACGAATGACGACACTATCACGACACTTTCACGAATCACGACACAATCATGCACTATCACGTCACTTTCACGACACTATCACGACACTATCACGAATCACGACACTATCACGACGCAATCACGACACTATCACGAGACTTTCACAACACAATCACGAATCACGACACTTTCACGACACTATTACGAATCACAACACAATCACGAATCACGACTCACGACACAATCACGAGACTATCACGACTCTATCACGACACTTTCACTACACAATCACGACACATTCACGACACTATCACGACACTTTCACGACACTATCATGCACTATCACGACACTTTTACGACACTATCACGACACAATCACGAATCACGACACTATCACAACACTTTCACAACATAATCACGAATCACGACACTTTCACGACACTATCACGAATCACTACACTTTTACGACACTATCACGAATCACGACACTATCATGAATCACGACACTATCACGACACTATCATGCCTTATCACGACACTTTCACGACACTATCACGATGCAATCACGACACTATCACGACAATTTCACAACACAATCACGAATCACGACACTTTTATGACACAATCACGAATCACGACACTATCACGACAATATCACGAATCACAAAACAATCACGAATCACGAATCACGACACAATCACGCCACTATCACGAATCACGACACTATCACGACACTATCACGACACTATCACGAATCACGACACTACCACGACACTACCACGACACTATCATGACTCACGACACAATCACGAATCACGACTCACGACACAATCACGAGACTATCACGACACTTTCACGACACTTTCACGAATCATGACACTATCACGAATCACGACACTATCACGAATCACGACACTATCATGCACTATCACGACACTTTCACGACACTACCACGACACTATCACGAATCACGACACTATCACGACGCAATCACGACACTATCACCACACTTTCACAACACAATCACGAATCACGACACTTTCACGTTACTATCACGAATCACGACACTTCCACGACACTACCACGACACTATCACGAATCACGACATTATCACGACACTATCACGAATCACGACACTATCATGCACTATCACGACACTTTCACGACACTACCACGACACTATCACGAATCACGACACTATCACGAATCACGACACTATCACGACGCAATCACAACACTATCACCACACTTTCACAACACAATCACGAATCACGACACTTTCACATTACTATCACGAATCACGACACTTTAACGACACTATCACGAATCACGACACTATCACGACACTATCACAACACAATCACGAAACACGACACTGTTACGACACAATCACGAATCACGACACTATCACGACACTTCCACGACACTATCACGAATCACGACACTATCACAACACAATCACGAATCACGACACTATCACGACACTATCACGACACTATCACGACACAATCACGAAACACAACACTGTTACGACACAATTACGAATCACGACACTATCACGACACTATCACAACACTTCCACGATATTATCACGAATCACGACACTATCACGACACAATCACGAATCACGACACTTTAACGACACTATCACGAATCACGACACTATCACGACACTATCACGACACTATCACGACACAATCACGAAACACAACACTGTTACGACACAATTACGAATCACGACACTATCACGACACTATCACAACACTTCCACGAAACTATCACGAATCACGACACTATCACGACACAATCACGAATCACGACACTTTCACGAAACTATCACGAATCACTACACTTTTACGACACTATCACGAATCACGACACTATCATGCACTATCACGAATCACGACACAATCACGAATCACGACTCACGACACAATCACGACACTATCACGACACTTTCACGACACTTTCACGAATCATGACACTATCACGAATCACGAAACAATCACGAATCACGACACTATCACAACACAATCACGAAACTTCCACGACACTACCACGACACTATCACGAATCACGACATTATCATGACACTATCACGAATCACGACACTATCATGCACTATCACGACACAATCACGACACAATCACGACACTATCACGAATCACGACACTATAACGAATCACGACACTATCACGACGCAATCACGACACTATCACGACACTTTCACAACACAATCACGAATCACGACACTTTCACGACACTATCACGAATCACTACATTTTTACGACACTATCACGAATCATGACATTATCATGAATCACGACACTATCACGACACAATCACGAAACACGACACAATCACGACACTTTCACGACACTTTCACGAATCATGACACTATCACGAATCACGAAACAATCACGATTCACAACACAATCACGAAACTTCCACGACACTACCACGACACTATCACGAATCACGACATTATCATGACACTATCACTAATCACGACACTATCATGCACTATCACGACACAATCACGACATTATCATGACTTTATCACGAATCACGACACTATCATGCACTATCACGACACAATCACGACACTATCACGACACTATCACGAATCACGACACTATAACGAATCACGACACTATCACGACGCAATCACGACACTATCACGACACTTTCACGACACTATCACAACACTATCACGAATCACGACACTATCACGACACTATCACGACGCAATCACGACACTATCACGACACTTTCACAACACAATCACGAATCACGACACTTTTATGACACAATCACGAATCACGACACTATCACGACACTATCACGAATCACAAAACAATCACGAATCACGACTCACGACACAATCATGCCACTATCACGAATCACGACACTATCACGAATCATGACACTATCACGACACTTTCACGACACTATCACGACACTTCCACGACAACACCACGACACTATCATGCACTAGCACGATACTTTCACGACACTATCACGACACTATCACGAATCACGACAATATCACGACACTATCACGAATCACGACACTATCACGACACTTTCACAACACAATCACGAATAACGACACTTTCACGACACTATCACGAATCACGACACTATCACGACACTATCACGACACTATCACGAATCACGACACTATCATGACTCATGACACAATCACGAATCACGACTCACGACACAATCACGACACTATCACGACACTTTTACGACACTTTTACGAATCATGACACTATCACGAATCACGACACTATCACGACACTATCACGACACAATATCTCTAATCACGACACTATCATGCACTAGCACGATACTTTCACGACACTATCACGACACTATCACGAATCACGACACTATCACGAATCACGACACTATCACGATTCAATCACGACACTATCATGACACTTTCACAACACAATCACGAATCACGACAATATCACGAATCACGACACTTTAAAGACACTATCACGAATCACGACACTATCACGAATCACGACACTATCACAACACTATCACGACACTATCACGAATCACGACACTATCACTAATCACGACACTATCACGACACTATCACGACTTTTTCACTACACAATCACGACACTATCACAACACTTTCACGACACTATCATGCACTATCACGACACTTTTACGACACTATCACGACACAATCACGAAGCACGGCACTTTCACAATACAATCACGAATCACGACACTTTCACGACACTATCACGAATTACGACACTTTTACGACACTATCACGAATCAAAACACTATCATGAATCACGACACTATCACGACACTATCACGACACAATCACGAAACACGATACTATCACGACGCAATCACGACAGTATCACGACACTTTATCAACACAATCACGAATCACGACACTTTTACGACACAATCACGAATCACGACACTATCACGACACTATCACGGATCACGACACTATCACGAAACTATTACGACACTATCACGAATCACGAAACCATCACGAATCACGACACTATCACGACACAATCACGACACTTTCAAGACACTATCACGACACTTTCACGACACTTTCACGACACTATCACGAATCACAACACTTTAACGATACTATCACGAATCACGACACTATCACGACACAATCACGACACTTTCACGACACTATCACAACACTATCACAACACTTTCACGACACTATCACGACACTATCACGAATCACATCACTATCACGAATCACGACACTATCACGACACTATAACAACACTTCCACGACACTATCACGACACTATCACGAATCACGACACTATCACGACACTATCACGAAACACGACTCTACCACGACACTATCACGACTCACAACACTATCACGACACTTTCACGAATCACGACACAATCATGCACTATCACGACACAATCACGAAACACGACACTATCACGACACTTTCACGACATTATCATGCACTATCACGACACTTTTACGAATCACGACACTATCAAGAATCACGACTCACGACACAATCACGACACAATCACGACACTTTCACGAATCTATCACGAATACCGACACTATCACGAAGCTATCACGACAATATCACGACACTTCCACGACACTATCACGAATCACGACACTATCACGACACTATCACAATCACGACACTATCACGAATCACGACTCACGACACAATCACGACACTTTAACGACACTATAACGAAGCTTTCACTACACAATCACGACACTTTCACGACACTATCACGACGCTTTCACGACACTATCATGCACTATCACGACACTTTTACGACACTATCACGACACTATCACGAATCACGACACTATCACGAATCACGACACTATCACGAATCACGACTCACGACACAATCACGACACTATCACGACACTTTCACGACACTTTCACAACACAATCACGAATCACGACACTTTTATGACACAATCACAAATCACGACACTATCACGACACTATCACGAATCACAAAACAATCACGAATCGCGACTCACGACACAATCACGCCACTATCACGAATAACGACACTATCACGACACTATCACGAATCACGACACTACCACGACACTACCACGACACTATTAACACTCACGACACAATCACGAATCACGACTCACGACACAATCACGACACAATCACGACACTTTCACGAATCATGACAGTTCACGAATCACGACACTATCACAACACTATCACGACACTATCACGACACTTCCACGACACTACCACGACACTATCACAAATCACGACATTATCACGACACTATCACGAATCACGACACTATCATGCACTATCACGACACTTTCACGACACTATCACGACACTATCACGAATCACGATACTATTACGAATCACGACACTATCACGACGCAATCACGACACTATCACGACACTTTCACAACACAATCACGACACTTTCACGACACTATCACGAATCACGACACTTTAACGACACTATCACGAATCACGACACTATCACGACACTATCACGACACAATCACGAATCATGACACTCACGAAACTATCACGATTCACTACACTTTTACGACACTATCACGAATCACGACACTATCATGCACTATCACGAATCACGACACAATCACGAAACACAACACTGTTACGACACAATTACGACTCCGAACACAATCACGACACTATCACGACACTTTCACGACACTTTCACGAATCATGACACTATCACGAATCACGAATCATGACACTATCACGAATCACGAAACAATCACGAATCACGACACTATCACAACACAATCACGAAACTTCCACGACACTACCACGACACTATCACGAATCACGACATTATCATGACACTATCACGAATCACGACACTATCATGCACTATCACGACACAATCACGACACTATCACGAATCACGACACTATAACGAATCACGACACTATCACGACGCAATCACGACACTATCACGACGCAATCACGACACTATCACGACACTTTCACAACACAATCACGAATCACGACACTTTCACGACACTAAAAGCGAATCACTACACTTTTACGACACTATCACGAATCATGACACTATCATGAATCACGACACTATCATGACACAATTACGAAACACGACACAATCACGACACTTTCACGACACTATCATGCACTATCACGACACTTTCACGACACTATCACGACACTATCACGAATCACGACACTATCACGACGAAATCACGACACTATCACGACACTTTCACAACACAATCATGAATCACGACACTTTTATGACACAGTCACGAATCACGACACTATCACGACACTATCACGAATCATTAAACAATCACGAATCACGACTCACGACACAATCACGCCACTATCACGAATCACGACACTATCACGAATCACAACACTACCACGACACTACCACGACACTTCCACGACACTTTCACGAATCATGACACTATCACGAATCACGACACAATCACGACACTATCATGACACTATCACGACACTTCCACGACACTACCACGACACTATCACGAATCACGATACTATCATGCACTAGCACGATACTTTCACGACACTATCACGACACTATCACGAATCACGACACTATCACGATGCAATCACGACACTATCACGACACTTTCACAACACAATCATGTATCACGACACTATCATGAATCACGACACTATCACGAAACTTCCACGACACTACCACGACACTATCACGAATCACGACATTATCATGACACTATCACGAATCACGACACTATCATCATGAACTATCACGACACAATCACGACACTATCACGAATCACGACACTTTAACGAATCACGACACTATCACGACGCAATCACGACACTTTCACAACACAATCACGAATCACGACACTTTCACGACACTATCACGAATCACTACACTTTTACGACACTATCACGAATAATGACACTATCATGAATCACGACACTATCACGACACTATCACGACACTATCACGAAACACGACACTATCACGACACTTTCACGACACTATCATGCACTATCACGACACTTTCACGACACTATCATGCACTATCACGACACTTTCACGACACTATCACGACACTATTGCGAATCACGACACTATCACGAATCACGACACTATCACGACGCAACCACGACACTATCACGACACTTTCACAACACAATCACGAATCACGACACTTTTATGACACAATCACGAATTATGACACTATCATTAATCACGACACAATCACGCCACTATCACGAATCACGACACTATCACGACACTATCACGAATCATGACACTATCACGACTCATGACACAATCACGAATCACGACTCACAACACAATCACGACACTATCACGAAACTTTCATGACACTTTCACGAATCATGACACTATCACGAATCACGACACTATCACAACACTATCACGACACTATCACGAATCACGACACTATCACAAATCACGACACTATCACGACACTATCACGACTTTTTCACTACACAATCACGACACTATCACGACACTTTCACGACACTATCATGCACTATCACGACACTTTTACGACACTATCATGACACAATCACGAAGCACGGCACTTTCACAATACAATCACGAATCACGACACTTTCACGACACTATCACGAATCACGACACTTTTACGACACTATCACGAATCAAAACACTATCATGAATCACAACACTATCACGACACTATCACGACACAATCACGAAACACGACACTATCACGACGCAATCACGACAGTATCACGACACTTTCACAACACGATCACGAATCACGACACTTTTACGACACAATCACGAATCACGACACTATCACGGATCACGCCACTATCACGAAACTATCACGACACTATCACGAATCACGAAACAATCACGAATCACGACACTATCACGACACAATCACGACACTTTCAAGACTCTATCACGACACTACCACGACACTTCCACGACACTTTCACGAATCATGACACTATCACGAATCACGACACAATCACGACACTATCATGACACTATCACGACACTTCCACGTCACTACCACGACACTATCACGAATCACGATACTATCATGCACTAGCACGATACTTTCACGACACTATCACGACACTATCACGAATCACGACACTATCACGAATCACGACACTATCACGATGCAATCACGACACTATCACGACACTTTCACAACACAATCATGTATCACGACACTATCATGAATCACGACACTATCACGAAACTTCCACGACACTACCACGACACTATCACGAATCACGACATTATCATGACACTATCACGAATCACGACACTATCATCATGAACTATCACGACACAATCACGACACTATCACGACACTATCACGAATCACGACACTTTAACGAATCACGACACTATCACGACGCAATCACGACACTTTCACAACACAATCACGAATCACGACACTTTCACGACACTATCACGAATCACTACACTTTGTAACCCTTCTTCCTCCTCAATTGGAAGAGGGGTTGCGTCCCCGACTCACTCTGGGCGCGAAGGGAAAAAATAAATATTAAAACCAGGCATAAAAAGCTAAACAATATAAATTCCCCACACCACTGCCCAGGGGTCAGGCCAAAAAATTCAAAGGATATAATAGTAGAGTAACCATTAAACAAACAAGAGGCAAGACTTTGGACGTATGTTATTAAAAAATAGAAATTTGCAAAAATAATTTTTACTATACATAACCATACAAGCTTAGTTACAAAAGCTGACGTTAATAATGGCAGCATCTTATCCCCATTTGCGATACTAACAATAACCTTTAAAAAATCGTAAAAATATAAATACTGATAACAACAAGTATAAAAATATATAAGGGCGTGAGGCGTGGCCACTATAAAATATCAAAATTTACTGACTGCCCTAATACCAAAAATCAAACAAGACAATCAATACAAATATATAAAAAATCTACAAAAATAATACTGAAGTACAAACAAATTATTTAAATAAAGTTCTTAAACTCTCAATCAACGGTTTAGTCTTTCTTCAGATGTTCGTTGCTAAAGACTTGCCAAAAAAACAAAGTTAATATCCTAGGCGTGCGCTGGCTTCCTGACCTTCCTCACCAACTCCAGAGTCTAATGCCACGCCGGGCCATAGGTACGAATTCACAAAGGCGTGAACGATGACCAAAAAAAAAATTATCTTATTTTTAAGGGAAATGTAGCAAAAACTCTTCACGTAACATAACCATGTTACCACAGAAGTATTTATCATCAGCTTCAAACAAAGTCTTACTTCTTTATTAACTTGCCAATGATTTTATAAAAACGTAGAATGGCCGCACCAGCCAACATCAGGCTGCGCATGTAGTCCAATACCGATCGCATACATTTAATAATACTGCACAAGCTGATATATTAGCTAAATGCAACTTTAAGTATGCCAATTCCGAAGACAAAGTCTCAAAAACAAATTGCAAAATGTTCGTTTCTTCCAAACTTATACTTTTATTACAACTACAGGCAAACGGGCGACCTTATTAAAAAATCCCACACTGGAACAACGTGTGAAACAAATGGGCCTCTTCACCAAACAGGCTAATAAAAGTTCCGTCCAAATAAAATTTAGTATGGGAAAATACACAGTTCACTAGGTTTGCCAAAAACCAGTGCAGCACCACGAGGGTAAAAATCAAAATCGCGGCCTCTCTTTACCTTGATTTCTTCTGTACCACAGGGCAATCCATTTGCCCTGTCACCCATCGTGGAGCCTCCAACCCAATACTCTTCGTCGCCCGTTGCCGTCCGGCATACCAGTCGGCGCCGTCACATGGCTCTGTCCTCGACGGTCGCTCGGCACAAACTCTCTCCCCGGCCCCAGCTGAATTTTTCTTCCCGGCAAGCCGAATGTCTGACGTCATCAGCCAACCGCCGGGCGCTCACCAAGTGGTATTTACGTGAAACACAATCGATGTTCTTAAACTAATAATCGATAGCTACCAAACTGCGTATAACTAATTAACAGAAACAAATATAATTAAAAAAATTTACAGATAAATTAACATTTATTAAAAAAGCGTAAAAATACGTGAAATAAAAAACCATATAAAACTAGAGACCAGCAACAAAAATAAATTACAAGTAAAAATGTGGCCCTGCCGGCCACAACTTTTACGACACTATCACGAATAATGACACTATCATGAATCACGACACTATCACGACACTATCACGACACTATCACGAAACACGACACTATCACGACACTTTCACGACACTATCATGCACTATCACGACACTTTCACGACACTATCACGACACTATCACGAATCACGACACTATCACGAATCACGACACTATCACGACGCAACCACGACACTATCACGACACTTTCACAACACAATCACGAATCACGACACTTTTATGACACAATCACGAATTATGACACTATCATGAATCACGACACAATCACGCCACTATCACGAATCACGACACTATCACGACACTATCACGAATCATGACACTATCACGAATCACGACACTATCACGACACTATCACGACACTTTCACGAATCATGACACTATCACGAATCACGACTCACAACACAATCACGACACTATCACGACACTTTCACGACACTTTCACGAATCATGACACTATCACGAATCACGACACTATCACGACACTATCACGAATCACGACACTATCACGACACTATCACGACACTATCACGAATCACGACACTATCATGCACTAGCACGATACTTTCACGATACTATCACGACACTATCACGAATCACGACACTATCACGAATCACGACACTATCAAGATGCTATCACGACACTATCATGACACTTTCACAACACAATCACGAATCACGACAATATCACGAATCACGACACTTTAAAGACACTATCACGAATCACGACACTATCACGAATCACGACACTATCACAACACTATCACGACACTATCACGAATCACGACACTATCACAAATCACGACACTATCACGACACTATCACGACTTTTTCACTACACAATCACGACACTATCACGACACTTTCACGACACTATCATGCACTATCACGAGACTTTTACGACACTATCACGAAACAATCAATCACCAAGCACGGCACTTTCACAATACAATCACGAATCACGACACTTTCACGACACTATCACGAATCACGACACTATCACGACACTACCACGACACTATCACGAATCACGACATTATCATGACACTATCACGAATCACGACACTATCATGCACTATCACGACACAATCACGACATTATCATGACTTTATCACGAATCACGACACTATCATGCACTATCACGACACAATCACGACACTATCACGACACTATCACTAATCACGACACTATAACGAATCACGACACTATCACGACGCAATCACGACACTTTTACGACACTATCACGAATCACGACACTATCACGAATCACGACACTATCACGACGCAATCACGACACTATCACGACACTTTCACAACACAATCACGAATCACGACACTTTTATGACACAATCACGAATCACGACACTATCACGACACTATCACGAATCACAAAACAATCACGAATCACGACTCACGACACAATCACGCCACTATCACGAATCACGACACTATCACGAATCACAACACTACCACGACACTACCACGACACTTTCACGACACTTTCACGAATAATGACACTATCACGAATCACGACACTATCACGAATCATGACACTATCACACCACTATCACGACACTATCACGACACTTCCACGACAACACCACGACACTATCACGAATCACGATACTATCATGCACTAGCACGATACTTTCACGACACTATCACGAAACTATCACGAATCACGACACTATCACGAATCACGACACTATCACGATGCAATCACGACACTATCACGACACTTTCACAACACAATCATGATTCACGACACTATCACGAATCACGACACTATCAGGAATCTTCCACGACACTACCACGAAACTATCACGAATCACGACATTATCATGACACTATCACGAATCACGACACTATCATGCACTATCACGACACAATCACGACACTATCACGACACTATCACGAATCACGACACTTTAACGAATCACGACACTATCACGACGCAATCACGACACTATCACGACACTTTCACAACACAATCACGAATCACGACTCTATCACGACACTACCACGACACTATCACGAATCACGACACTATCATGCACTAGCACGATACTTTCACGACACTATCACGACACTATCACGAATCACGACTCACGACACAATCACGACACTATCACGACACTTTCACGACACTTTCACGAATCATGACACTATCTAGAATCACGACACTATCACGACACTATCACGAATCACGACACTATCACGACACTACCACGACACTATCACGAATCACGACACTATCATGCACTAGCACGATACTTTCACGACACTATCACGACACTATCACGAATCACGACACTATCACGAATCACGACACTATCACGATGCAATCACGACACTATCATGACACTTTCACAACACAATCACAAATCACGACAATATCACGAATCACGACACTTTAAAGACACTATCACGAATCACGACACAATCACGAATCACGAAACTATCACAACACTATCACGACACTATCACGAATCACGACACTATCACAAATCACGACACTATCACGACACTATCACGACTTTTTCACTTCACAATCACGACACTATCACGACACTTTCACGACACTATCATGCACTATCACGACACTTTTACGACACTATCACGACACAATCACGAAGCACGGCACTTTCACAATACAATCACGAATCACGACACTTTCACGACACTATCACGAATCACGACACTTTTACGACACTATCACGAATCAAAACACTATCATGAATCACGACACTATCACGACCTTATCACGACACAATCACAAAACACGACACTATCACGACGCAATCACGACAGTATCACGACACTTTATCAACACAATCACGAATCACGACACTTTTACGACACAATCACGAATCACGACACTATCACGACACTATCACGGATCACGACACTATCACGAAACTATTACGACACTATCACGAATCACGAAACAATCACGAATCACGACACTATCACGACACAATCACGACACTTTCAAGACACTATCACGACACTTTCACGACACTTTCACGACACTATCACGAATCACGACACTTTAACGATACTATCACGAATCACGACACTATCACGACACAATCACGACAATTCACGACACTATCACAACACTATCACAACACTCTCACGACACTATCACGACACTATCACGAATCACATCACTATCACGAATCACGACACTATCACGACGCAATCACGACACTATCACGACACTTTCACGACACTATCACGAATCACGACACAATCATGAATCACGACTCACGACAAAATCACGACACTATCACGACACTATCACGACACTTCCACGACACTATCACGAATGACGACACTATCACGACACTTTCACGAATCACGACACAATCATGCACTATCACGTCACTTTCACGACACTATCACGACACTATCACGAATCACGACACTATCACGACGCAATCACGACACTATCACGAGACTTTCACAACACAATCACGAATCACGACACTTTCACGACACTATTACGAATCACAACACAATCACGAATCACGACTCACGACACAATCACGAGACTATCACGACTCTATCACGACACTTTCACTACACAATCACGACACATTCACGACACTATCACGACACTTTCACGACACTATCATGCACTATCACGACACTTTTACGACACTATCACGACACAATCACGAATCACGACACTATCACAACACTTTCACAACATAATCACGAATCACGACACTTTCACGACACTATCACGAATCACTACACTTTTACGACACTATCATGAATCACGACACTATCACGACACTATCATGCCTTATCACGACACTTTCACGACACTATCACGATGCAATCACGACACTATCACGACAATTTCACAACACAATCACGAATCACGACACTTTTATGACACAATCACGAATCACGACACTATCACGACAATATCACGAATCACAAAACAATCACGAATCACGAATCACGACACAATCACGCCACTATCACGAATCACGACACTATCACGACACTATCACGACACTATCACGAATCACGACACTACCACGACACTACCACGACACTATCATGACTCACGACACAATCACGAATCACGACTCACGACACAATCACGAAACACAACACTGTTACGACACAATTACGAATCACGACACTATCACGACACTATCACAACACTTCCACGATACTATCACGAATCACGACACTATCACGACACAATCACGAATCACGACACTTTAACGACACTATCACGAATCACGACACTATAACGACACTATCACGACACTATCACGACACAATCACGAAACACAACACTGTTACGACACAATTACGAATCACGACACTATCACGACACTATCACAACACTTCCACGATACTATCACGAATCACGACACTATCACGACACAATCACGAATCACGACACTTTCACGAAACTATCACGAATCACTACACTTTTACGACACTATCACGAATCACGACACTATCATGCACTATCACGAATCACGACACAATCACGAATCACGACTCACGACACAATCACGACACTATCACGACACTTTCACGACACTTTCACGAATCATGACACTATCACGAATCACGAAACAATCACGAATCACGACACTATCACAACACAATCACGAAACTTCCACGACACTACCACGACACTATCACGAATCACGACATTATCATGACACTATCACGAATCACGACACTATCATGCACTATCACGACACAATCACGACACAATCACGACACTATCACGAATCACGACACTATAACGAATCACGACACTATCACGACGCAATCACGACACTATCACGACACTTTCACAACACAATCACGAATCACGACACTTTCACGACACTATCACGAATCACTACATTTTTACGACACTATCACGAATCATGACATTATCATGAATCACGACACTATCACGACACAATCACGAAACACGACACAATCACGACACTTTCACGACACTTTCACGAATCATGACACTATCACGAATCACGAAACAATCACGATTCACAACACTATCACAACACAATCACGAAACTTCCACGACACTACCACGACACTATCACGAATCACGACATTATCATGACACTATCACTAATCACGACACTATCATGCACTATCACGACACAATCACGACATTATCATGACTTTATCACGAATCACGACACTATCATGCACTATCACGACACAATCACGACACTATCACGACACTATCACGAATCACGACACTATAACGAATCACGACACTATCACGACGCAATCACGACACTATCACGACACTTTCACGACACTATCACAACACTATCACGAATCACGACACTATCACGACACTATCACGACGCAATCACGACACTATCACGACACTTTCACAACACAATCACGAATCACGACACTTTTATGACACAATCACGAATCACGACACTATCACGACACTATCACGAATCACAAAACAATCACGAATCACGACTCACGACACAATCATGCCACTATCACGAATCACGACACTATCACGAATCACAACACTACCACGACACTACCACGACACTATCACGACACTTTCACGACACTTTCACGAATCATGACACTATCACGAATCACGACACTATCACGAATCATGACACTATCACGACACTTTCACGACACTATCACGACACTTCCACGACAACACCACGACACTATCATGCACTAGCACGATACTTTCACGACACTATCACGACACTATCACGAATCACGACAAGATCACGACACTATCACGAATCACGACACTATCACGACACTTTCACAACACAATCACGAATAACGACACTTTCACGACACTATCACGAATCACGACACTATCACGACACTATCACGACACTATCACGA
This sequence comes from Bacillus rossius redtenbacheri, assembly GCF_032445375.1. Lineage (NCBI taxonomy): Eukaryota > Metazoa > Arthropoda > Insecta > Phasmatodea > Bacillidae > Bacillus > Bacillus rossius. Next base: position 28,516 of record NW_026962355.1, read on the forward strand.
ATCACGACACTATCATGACTCATGACACAATCACGAATCACGACTCACGACACAATCACGACACTATCACGAGACTTTTACGACACTTTTACGAATCATGACACTATCACGAATCACGACACTATCACGACACTATCACGACACAATATCTCGAATCACGACACTATCATGCACTAGCACGATACTTTCACGACACTATCACGACACTATCACGAATCACGACACTATCACGAATCACGACACTATCACGATTCAATCACGACACTATCATGACACTTTCACAACACAATCACGAATCACGACAATATCACGAATCACGACACTTTAAAGACACTATCACGAATCACGACACTATCACGAATCACGACACTATCACAACACTATCACGACACTATCACGAATCACGACACTATCACTAATCACGACACTATCACGACACTATCACGACTTTTTCACTACACAATCACGACACTATCACAACACTTTCACGACACTATCATGCACTATCACGACACTTTTACGACACTATCACGACACAATCACGAAGCACGGCACTTTCACAATACAATCACGAATCACGACACTTTCACGACACTTTCACGAATCACGACACTTTTACGACACTATCACGAATCAAAACACTATCATGAATCACGACACTATCACGACACTATCACGACACAATCACGAAACACGATACTATCACGACGCAATCACGACAGTATCACGACACTTTATCAACACAATCACGAATCACGACACTTTTACGACACAATCACGAATCACGACACTATCACGACACTATCACGGATCACGACACTATCACGAAACTATTACGACACTATCACGAATCACGAAACCATCACGAATCACGACACTATCACGACACAATCACGACACTTTCAAGATACTATCACGACACTTTCACGACACTTTCACGACACTATCACGAATCACAACACTTTAACGATACTATCACGAATCACGACACTATCACGACACAATCACGACACTTTCACAACACTATCACAACACTATCACAACACTTTCACGACACTATCACGACACTATCACGAATCACATCACTATCACGAATCACGACACTATCACGACACTATAACAACACTTCCACGACACTATCACGACACTATCACGAATCACGACACTATCACGACACTATCACGAAACACGACTCTACCACGACACTATCACGACTCACAACACTATCACGACACTTTCACGAATCACAACACAATCATGCACTATCACGACACAATCACGAAACACGACACTATCATGACACTTTCACGACATTATCATGCACTATCACGACACTTTTACGAATCACGACACTATCAAGAATCACGACTCACGACACAATCACGACACAATCACGACACTTTCACGAATCTATCACGAATACCGACACTATCACGAAGCTATCACGACAATATCACGACACTTCCACGACACTATCACGAATCACGACACTATCACGACACTATCACAATCACGACACTATCACGAATCACGACTCACGACACAATCACGACACTTTAACGACACTATAACGAAGCTTTCACTACACAATCACGACACTTTCACGACACTATCACGACGCTTTCACGACACTATCATGCACTATCACGACACTTTTACGACACTATCACGACACTATCACGAATAACGACACTATCACGAATCACGACACTATCACGAATCACGACTCACGACACAATCACGACACTATCACGACACTTTCACGACACTTTCACAACACAATCACGAATCACGACACTTTTATGACACAATCACAAATCACGACACTATCACGACACTATCACGAATCACAAAACAATCACGAATCGCGACTCACGACACAATCACGCCACTATCACGAATAACGACACTATCACGACACTATCACGAATCACGACACTACCACGACACTACCACGACACTATTAACACTCACGACACAATCACGAATCACGACTCACGACACAATCACGACACAATCACGACACTTTCACGACACTTTCACGAATCATGACAGTTCACGAATCACGACACTATCACAACACTATCACGACACTATCACGACACTTCCACGACACTACCACGACACTATCACAAATCACGACATTATCACGACACTATCACGAATCACGACACTATCATGCACTATCACGACACTTTCACGACACTATCACGAATCACGATACTATTACGAATCACGACACTATCACGACGCAATCACGACACTATCACGACACTTTCACAACACAATCACGACACTTTCACGACACTATCACGAATCACGACACTTTAACGACACTATCACGAATCACGACACTATCACGACACTATCACGACACAATCACGAATCATGACACTTTCACGAAACTATCACGATTCACTACACTTTTACGACACTATCACGAATCACGACACTATCATGCACTATCACGAATCATGACACAATCACGAAACACAACACTGTTACGACACAATTACGACTCCGAACACAATCACGACACTATCACGACACTTTCACGAAACTTTCACGAATCATGACACTATCACGAATCACGAATCATGACACTATCACGAATCACGAAACAATCACGAATCACGACACTATCACAACACAATCACGAAACTTCCACGACACTACCACGACACTATCACGAATCACGACATTATCATGACACTATCACGAATCACGACACTATCATGCACTATCACGACACAATCACGACACTATCACGAATCACGACACTATAACGAATCACGACACTATCACGACGCAATCACGACACTATCACGACGCAATCACGACACTATCACGACACTTTCACAACACAATCACGAATCACGACACTTTCACGACACTAAAAGCGAATCACTACACTTTTACGACACTATCACGAATCATGACACTATCATGAATCACGACACTATCATGACACAATTACGAAACACGACACAATCACGACACTTTCACGACACTATCATGCACTATCACGACACTTTCACGACACTATCACGACACTATCACGAATCACGACACTATCACGACGAAATCACGACACTATCACGACACTTTCACATTACAATCATGAATCACGACACTTTTATGACACAGTCACGAATCACGACACTATCACGACACTATCACGAATCATTAAACAATCACGAATCACGACTCACGACACAATCACGCCACTATCACGAATCACGACACTATCACGAATCACAACACTACCACGACACTACCACGACACTACCACGACACTTCCACGACACTTTCACGAATCATGACACTATCACGAATCACGACACAATCACGACACTATCATGACACTATCACGACACTTCCACGACACTACCACGACACTATCACGAATCACGATACTATCATGCACTAGCACGATACTTTCACGACACTATCACGACACTATCACGAATCACGACACTATCACGAATCACGACACTATCACGATGCAATCACGACACTATCACGACACTTTCACAACACAATCATGTATCACGACACTATCATGAATCACGACACTATCACGAAACTTCCACGACACTACCACGACACTATCACGAATCACGACATTATCATGACACTATCACGAATCACGACACTATCATCATGAACTATCACGACACAATCACGACACTATCACGACACTATCACGAATCACGACACTTTAACGAATCACGACACTATCACGACGCAATCACGACACTTTCACAACACAATCACGAATCACGACACTTTCACGACACTATCACGAATCACTACACTTTTACGACACTATCACGAATAATGACACTATCATGAATCACGACACTATCACGACACTATCACGACACTATCACGAAACACGACACTATCACGACACTTTCACGACACTATCATGCACTATCACGACACTTTCACGACACTATCATGCACTATCACGACACTTTCACGACACTATCACGACACTATCACGAATCACGACACTATCACGACGCAACCACGACACTATCACGACACTTTCACAACACAATCACGAATCACGACACTTTTATGACACAATCACGAATTATGACACTATCATGAATCACGACACAATCACGCCACTATCACGAATCACGACACTATCACGACACTATCACGAATCATGACACTATCACGACTCATGACACAATCACGAATCACGACTCACAACACAATCACGACACTATCACGAAACTTTCATGACACTTTCACGAATCATGACACTATCACGAATCACGACACTATCACAACACTATCACGACACTATCACGAATCACGACACTATCACAAATCACGACACTATCACGACACTATCACGACTTTTTCACTACACAATCACGACACTATCACGACACTTTCACGACACTATCATGCACTATCACGACACTTTTACGACACTATCACGACACAATCACGAAGCACGGCACTTTCACAATACAATCACGAATCACGACACTTTCACGACACTATCACGAATCACGACACTTTTACGACACTATCACGAATCAAAACACTATCATGAATCACAACACTATCACGACACTATCACGACACAATCACGAAACACGACACTATCACGACGCAATCACGACAGTATCACGACACTTTCACAACACGATCACGAATCACGACACTTTTACGACACAATCACGAATCACGACACTATCACGGATCACGCCACTATCACGAAACTATCACGACACTATCACGAATCACGAAACAATCACGAATCACGACACTATCACGACACAATCACGACACTTTCAAGACTCTATCACGACACTACCACGACACTTCCACGACACTTTCACGAATCATGACACTATCACGAATCACGACACAATCACGACACTATCATGACACTATCACGACACTTCCACGTCACTACCACGACACTATCACGAATCACGATACTATCATGCACTAGCACGATACTTTCACGACACTATCACGACACTATCACGAATCACGACACTATCACGAATCACGACACTATCACGATGCAATCACGACACTATCACGACACTTTCACAACACAATCATGTATCACGACACTATCATGAATCACGACACTATCACGAAACTTCCACGACACTACCACGACACTATCACGAATCACGACATTATCATGACACTATCACGAATCACGACACTATCATCATGAACTATCACGACACAATCACGACACTATCACGACACTATCACGAATCACGACACTTTAACGAATCACGACACTATCACGACGCAATCACGACACTTTCACAACACAATCACGAATCACGACACTTTCACGACACTATCACGAATCACTACACTTTGTAACCCTTATTCCTCCTCAATTGGAAGAGGGGTTGCGTCCCCGACTCACTCTGGGCGCGAAGGGAAAAAATAAATATTAAAACCAGGCATAAAAAGCTAAACAATATAAATTCCCCACACCACTGCCCAGGGGTCAGGCCAAAAAATTCAAAGGATATAATAGTAGAGTAACCATTAAACAAACAAGAGGCAAGACTTTGGACGTATGTTATTAAAAAATAGAAATTTGCAAAAATAATTTTTACTATACATAACCATACAAGCTTAGTTACAAAAGCTGACGTTAATAATGGCAGCATCTTATCCCCATTTGCGATACTAACAATAACCTTTAAAAAATCGTAAAAATATAAATACTGATAACAACAAGTATAAAAATATATAAGGGCGTGAGGCGTGGCCACTATAAAATATCAAAATTTACTGACTGCCCTAATACCAAAAATCAAACAAGACAATCAATACAAATATATAAAAAATCTACAAAAATAATACTGAAGTACAAACAAATTATTTAAATAAAGTTCTTAAACTCTCAATCAACGGTTTAGTCTTTCTTCAGATGTTCGTTGCTAAAGACTTGCCAAAAAAACAAAGTTAATATCCTAGGCGTGCGCTGGCTTCCTGACCTTCCTCACCAACTCCAGAGTCTAATGCCACGCCGGGCCATAGGTACGAATTCACAAAGGCGTGAACGATGACCAAAAAAAAAATTATCTTATTTTTAAGGGAAATGTAGCAAAAACTCTTCACGTAACATAACCATGTTACCACAGAAGTATTTATCATCAGCTTCAAACAAAGTCTTACTTCTTTATTAACTTGCCAATGATTTTATAAAAACGTAGAATGGCCGCACCAGCCAACATCAGGCTGCGCATGTAGTCCAATACCGATCGCATACATTTAATAATACTGCACAAGCTGATATATTAGCTAAATGCAACTTTAAGTATGCCAATTCCGAAGACAAAGTCTCAAAAACAAATTGCAAAATGTTCGTTTCTTCCAAACTTATACTTTTATTACAACTACAGGCAAACGGGCGACCTTATTAAAAAATCCCACACTGGAACAACGTGTGAAACAAATGGGCCTCTTCACCAAACAGGCTAATAAAAGTTCCGTCCAAATAAAATTTAGTATGGGAAAATACACAGTTCACTAGGTTTGCCAAAAACCAGTGCAGCACCACGAGGGTAAAAATCAAAATCGCGGCCTCTCTTTACCTTGATTTCTTCTGTACCACAGGGCAATCCATTTGCCCTGTCACCCATCGTGGAGCCTCCAACCCAATACTCTTCGTCGCCCGTTGCCGTCCGGCATACCAGTCGGCGCCGTCACATGGCTCTGTCCTCGACGGTCGCTCGGCACAAACTCTCTCCCCGGCCCCAGCTGAATTTTTCTTCCCGGCAAGCCGAATGTCTGACGTCATCAGCCAACCGCCGGGCGCTCACCAAGTGGTATTTACGTGAAACACAATCGATGTTCTTAAACTAATAATCGATAGCTACCAAACTGCGTATAACTAATTAACAGAAACAAATATAATTAAAAAAATTTACAGATAAATTAACATTTATTAAAAAAGCGTAAAAATACGTGAAATAAAAAACCATATAAAACTAGAGACCAGCAACAAAAATAAATTACAAGTAAAAATGTGGCCCTGCCGGCCACAACTTTTACGACACTATCACGAATAATGACACTATCATGAATCACGACACTATAACGACACTATCACGACACTATCACGAAACACGACACTATCACGACACTTTCACGACACTATCATGCACTATCACGACACTTTCACGACACTATCACGACACTATCACGAATCACGACACTATCACGAATCACGACACTATCACGACGCAACCACGACACTATCACGACACTTTCACAACACAATCACGAATCACGACACTTTTATGACACAATCACGAATTATGACACTATCATGAATCACGACACAATCACGCCACTATCACGAATCACGACACTATCACGACACTATCACGAATCATGACACTATCACGACTCATGACACAATCACGAATCACGACTCACAACACAATCACGACACTATCACGACACTTTCACGACACTTTCACGAATCATGACACTATCACGAATCACGACACTATCACGACACTATCACGAATCACGACACTATCACGACACTATCACGACACTATCACGAATCACGACACTATCATGCACTAGCACGATACTTTCACGATACTATCACGACACTATCACGAATCACGACACTATCACGAATCACGACACTATCAAGATGCTATCACGACACTATCATGACACTTTCACAACACAATCACGAATCACGACAATATCACGAATCACGACACTTTAAAGACACTATCACGAATCACGACACTATCACGAATCACGACACTATCACAACACTATCACGACACTATCACGAATCACGACACTATCACAAATCACGACAATATCACGACACTATCACGACTTTTTCACTACACAATCACGACACTATCACGACACTTTCACGACACTATCATGCACTATCACGAGACTTTTACGACACTATCACGACACAATCACGAAACACGACACTATCACGACGCAATCACGACAGTATCACGACACTTTCACAACACAATCACGAATCACGACACTTTTACGACACAATCACGAATCACGACACTATCACGGATCACGCCACTATCACGAAACTATCACGACACTATCACGAATCACGAAACAATCACGAATCACGACACTATCACGACACAATCACGACACTTTCAAGACTCTATCACGACACTTTCACGACGCAATCACGACACTATCACGAGACTTTCACAACACAATCACGAATCACGACACTTTCACGACACCATTACGAATCACAACTCAATCACGAATCACAACTCCCGACACAATCACGAGACTATCACGACTCTATCACGACACTTTCACTACACAATCACGACACATTCACGACACTATCACGACACTTTCACGACACTATCATGCACTATCACGACACTTTTACGACACTATCACGACACAATCACGAATCACGACACTATCACGACACTTTCACAACACAATCACGAATCACGACACTTTCACGACACTATCACGAATCACTACACTTTTACGACACTATCACGAATCACGACACTATCATGAATCACGACACTATAACGACACTATCATGCCTTATCACGACACTTTCACGACACTATCACGACGCAATCACGACACTATCACGACAATTTCACAACACAATCACGAATCACGACACTTTTATGACACAATCACGAATCACGACACTATCACGACACTATCACGAATCACAAAACAATCACGAATCACGAATCACGACACAATCACGCCACTATCACGAATAACGACACTATCACGACACTATCACGATTTACGACACTACCACGACACTACCACGACACTACCACGACACAATCACGACACTTCCACGACACTTTTACGAATCATGACACTATCACGAATCACGACACTATCACTAATCACGACACTATCACGACAATATCACGACACTATCACGTCACTATCACGACACTACCACGACACTATCACGAATCACAACATTATCTCGACACTATCACGAATCACGACACTATCATGCACTATCACGACACTTTCACGACACTACCACGACACTATCACGAATCACGACACTATCACGAATCACGACACTATCACGACGCAATCACGACACTATCACCACACTTTCACAACACAATCACACAATCACGACACTTTCACGTTACTATCACGAATCACGACACTTTCACGTTACTATCACGAATCACGACACTTTAACGACACTATCACGAATCACGACACTATCACGAATCACGACACTATCACGAATCACGACACTATCACGACACTATCACGACACAATCACGAAACACGACACTGTTACGACACAATCACGAATCACGACACTATCACGACACTATCACGACACTATCACAACACAATCACGAATCACGACACTTTCACGACACAATATCACGAATCAATACACTTTTACGACACTATAACGAATCACGACACTATCATGAATCACGACACTATCACGACATTATCACGACACTATCACGAATCACAAAACAATCACGAATCACAACTCATGACACAATCACGACACTATCACGAATCACGACACTATCACGACACTATCACGACACTATCACGAATCACGAAACAATCACGAATCACGAATCACGACACTATCACGACACAATCACGAAACTTCCACGATACTACCACGACACTATCACGAATCACGACATTATCATGACACTATCACGAATCACGACACTATCATGCACTATCACGACACTTTCACGAAACTATCACGACACTATCACGAATCACGACACTATAACGAATCACGACACTATCACGACGCAATCACGACACTATCACGACACTTTCACAACACAATCACGAATCACGACACTTTCACGACACTATCACGAATCACGACACTATCACGACACTATCACGAATCACAAAACAATCACGAATCACGACTCACGACACAATCACGCCACTATCACGAATTACGACACTATCACGAATCACAACACTACCACGACACTACCACGACACTATCACGACACTTTCACGACACTTTCACGAATCATGACACTATCACGAATCACGACACTATCACGAATCACGACACTATCACGACACTATCACGACACTATCACGAATCACGACACTATCACGACTCACGACACATTCACGAATCACGAATCACGACACTATCACGATACTATAACAACACTTCCACGACACTATCACGACACTATCACGACACTATCACGAATCACGACACTATCACGACACTATCACGAATCACGACACTACCACGACACTACCACGACACTATCACGACTCACAACACAATCACGAATCACGACTCACGACACAATCACGACAAAATCATGACACTTTCACGACATTATCACGATGCTATCACGACGCTATCACGACGCTATCACGACGCTTTCATAACGCTATCACGGCGCTATCACGATGCTATCACGATGCTATCACGACGCTATCACGATACAATCCTGACGCAATCACGACTCAATCACCACTCAATCACGTTTCACGACACTATCACGACACTATCACGAATCACGAATCACGACACTACCACGACACAATCACGACTCACGACACAATCACGAATCACGACTCACGACACAATCACGACACTATCACGACAATATCACGACACTTTCACGACACAATCACGAATCACGACACTTTCACGACACTATTACGAATCACGATACTATCACGAATTTATCACGACACTATCACAAATCACAACACTATCATGAAACTTTTACGACACTATTACGAATCACGACACTATCACGACTCTATCACGACACTATCACAAACCAATCACGAATCACGACAATTACGAGACACTACCACGACACTATCACGACTCACGACACAATCACGAATCACGACTCACGACACAATCACGACAAAATCACGACACTTTCACGACACTATCACGAATCATGACACTATCACGACACTATCACGAAACACGAAACTATCACGACACAATCACGAATCACAACACTTTTACGACACTATCACGATCATGACACTATCACGAAACTTTCACGACACAATCACGAATCACGACACTTTTACGACACTGTCACGAATCACGACACTATTACGACACTATCACGACACTATCACGAACCAATCACGAATCACGACACTACCACGACACTTTCACGACACTATTCTGAACCAATCACATATCACGACACTACCACGACACAATCACGACACTATCACGACACTACCACGACACTATCACGACTCACGACACAATCACGAATCACGACTCACGAAACAATCACGACCTTATCACGACACTATCACGAATCACGACACTTTCACGACACTATCACGAATCACGACTTTTTCACGACACTATCACGAATCACGACACTATAACGACACTATCACGAATCACGACACTATCACGACACTATCACGAATCACGACACTAACACGACACTTTCACGAATCACAACACTTTCACGACACTATCACGACACTATCACGAATCACGACACTATCACGAAACAATCACGAATCACGACACTATCACGACACAATCAAGAATCATGACACTATCATGACACTATCACGAACCAATCACGATTCACGACACTACCACGACACTTCCACGACACTATCACGACTCACGACACAATCACGAATCATGACTCACGACACAATCACGACACAATCACGACACTATCACGACAATATCACGAATCACAACACTTTTACGACATTATCACGAATCACGACACTATCACGACACTATTACGAATCACGACACTTCTACGGCACTATCACGAATCACGACACTATCACAACACTACCACGACAAAATTACGAATCACGACACTATCACTACACTATCACGACACAATCACGAAACAATACACTATCACAACTCTATCACGACACTTTCACGACACTATTACGACACTTCCACGACACTACCACGACACTACCACGACACAATCACGACACAATATAGAATCACAACTCACGAATTTATCACGACACTATCACGACACTATCACGACACTTTCAACACTATCACGAATCACGACTCACGACACTATCATGAATCACGACACTATCACGACACAATCACTAACACGACACTATCACGACACAATCACGAATCACGACACTATCACGACACAATCACGACACAATCACGAATCACGACACAATCACGACACAAAAAGATTCACGACACTATCACAACACAAAAAAGAATCATGACACTATCACGACACAATCACTACACAATCACGAATCACAATACAATCACGACACAATCACGACACAATCACGACACAATCACGAATAACGACTCACGACCTTATCACGACATTATCACGACACTATCACGACACTATCACGACAATTTCACGACACTATCACGAATCACGTCTCACGACACTATCACGAATCACGACACTATCACGACACTATCACGACACAATCACGAATCACGAAACTATCACGACACAATCACGAATCAAACACAATAATGACACAATCACGAATCACGACACTATCACGACACAATCACGAATCACGACACTATCACGACACTATCACGACACTATCACGACACAATCACGACACAATCACCAATCACGACTCAAGACACAATCACGAATCACGACACTATCATGCACTATCACGAATCACGACACAATCACGAAACACAACACTGTTACGACACAATTACGACTCACGACACAATCACGACACTATCACGACACTTTCACGACACTTTCACGAATCATGACACTATCACGAATCACGAAACAATCACGAATCACGACACTATCACAACACAATCACGAAACTTCCACGACACTACCACGACACTATCACGAATCACGACATTATCATGACACTATTACGAATCACGACACTATCATGCACTATCACGACACAATCACGACACTATCACGACACTATCACGAATCACGACACTATAACGAATCACGACACTATCACGACACTTTCACAACACAATCATGAATCACGACACTTTTATGACACAGTCACGAATCACGACACTATCACGACACTATCACGAATCATTAAACAATCACGAATCACGACTCACGACACAATCACGCCACTATCACGAATCACGACACTATCACGAATCACAACACTACCACGACACTACCACGACACTTCCACGACACTTTCACGAATCATGACACTATCTCGAATCACGACACAATCACGACACTATCATGACACTATCACGACACTTCCACGACACTACCACGACACTATCACGAATCACGATACTATCATGCACTAGCACGATACTTTCACGACACTATCACGACACTATCACGAATCACGACACTATCACGAATCACGACACTATCACGATGCAATCACGACACTATCACGACACTTTCACAACACAATCATGTATCACGACACTATCATGAATCACGACACTATCACGAAACTTCCACGACACTACCACGACACTATCACGAATCACGACATTATCATGACACTATCACGAATCACGACACTATCATCATGAACTATCACGACACAATCACGACACTATCACGACACTATCACGAATCACGACACTTTAACGAATCACGACACTATCACGACGCAATCACGACACTTTCACAACACAATCACGAATCACGACACTTTCACGACACTATCACGAATCACTACACTTTTACGACACTATCACGAATAATGACACTATCATGAATCACGACACTATCACGACACTATCACGAAACACGACACTATCACGACACTTTCACGACACTATCATGCACTATCACGACACTTTCACGACACTATCACAACACTATCACGAATCACGACACTATCACGAATCACGACACTATCACGACGCAACCACGACACTATCACGACACTTTCACAACACAATCACGAATCACGACACTTTTATGACACAATCACGAATTATGACACTATCATGAATCACGACACAATCACGCCACTATCACGAATCACGACACTATCACGACACTATCACGAATCATGACACTATCACGACTCATGACACAATCACGAATCACGACTCACAACACAATCACGACACTATCACGACACTTTCACGACACTTTCACGAATCATGACACTATCACGAATCACGACACTATCACAACACTATCACGACACTATCACGAATCACGACACTATCACAAATCACGACACTATCACGACACTATCACGACTTTTTCACTACACAATCACGACACTATCACGACACTTTCACGACACTATAATGCACTATCACGACACTTTTACGACACTATCACGACACAATCACGAAGCACGGCACTTTCACAATACAATCACGAATCACGACACTTTCACGACACTATCACGAATCACGACACTTTTACGACACTATCACGAATCAAAACACTATCATGAATCACGACACTATCACGACACTATCACGACACAATCACGAAACACGACACTATCACGACGCAATCACGACAGTATCACGACACTTTCACAACACAATCACGAATCACGACACTTTTACGACACAATCACGAATCACGACACTATCACGGATCACGCCACTATCACGAAACTATCACGACACTATCACGAATCACGAAACAATCACGAATCACGACACTATCACGACACAATCACGACACTTTCAAGACTCTATCACGACACTACCACGACACTTCCACGACACTTTCACGAATCATGACACTATCACGAATCACGACACAATCACGACACTATCATGACACTATCACGACACTTCCACGACACTACCACGACACTATCACGAATCACGATACTATCATGCACTAGCACGATACTTTCACGACACTATCACGACACTATCACGAATCACGACACTATCACGAATCACGACACTATCACGATGCAATCACGACACTATCACGACACTTTCACAACACAATCATGTATCAGGACACTATCATGAAACACGACACTATCACTAAACTTCCACGACACTACCACGACACTATCACGAATCACGACATTATCATGACACTATCACGAATCACGACACTATCATCATGAACTATCACGACACAATCACGACACTATCACGACACTATCATGAATCACAACACTTTAACGAATCACGACACTTTTTACGACGCAATCACGACACTTTCACAACACAATCACGAATCACGACACTTTCACGACACTATCACGAATCACTAAACTTTTACGACACTATCACGAATAATGACACTATCATGAATCACGACACTATCACGACACTATCACGACACTATCACGAAACACGACACTATCACGACACTTTCACGACACTATCATGCACTATCACGACACTTTCACGACACTATCACGACACTATCCCGAATCACGACACTATCACGAATCACGACACTATCACGACGCAACCACGACACTATCACGACACTTTCACAACACAATCACGAATCACGACACTTTTATGACACAATCACGAATTATGACACTATCATGAATCACGACACAATCACGCCACTATCACGAATCACGACACTATCACGACACTATCACGAATCATGACACTATCACGACTCATGACACAATCACGAATCACGACTCACAACACAATCACGACACTATCACGACACTTTCACGACACTTTCACGAATCATGACACTATCACGAATCACGACACTATCACGACACTATCACGAATCACGACACTATCACGACACTATCACGACACTATCACGAATCACGACACTATCATGCACTAGCACGATACTTTCACGACACTATCACGACACTATCACGAATCACGACACTATCACGAATCACGACACTATCAAGATGCAATCACGACACTATCATGACACTTTCACAACACAATCACGAATCACGACAATATCACGAATCACGAAACTTTAAAGACACTATCACGAATCACGACACAATCACGAATCACGACTCACGACACAATCACGACACTATCAAGACATTATCACGAAACAATCACGACTCAAGACACAATCACGAATCACGACTCACGACACAATCACGAATCACGACACAAAAACGACACAATCACGACACAAAAAGTATCACGACACTATCACGACACAAAAAAGAATCACGACACAATCACTACACAATGACGAATCACGACACAATCACGACACAATCACGAATCACGACTCACGACCTTATCACGACACTATCACGACACTATCACGACACTTTCACGACACTATCACGAATGACATCTCACAACACTATCACGAATAACAACACTATCACGACACAATCACGAATCACGACACTTTTACGACACTATCACGAATCAAGACACTATCACTACACTATCACGACACTATCACGACACTTTTACGACACTACCACGACACTACTACGACAGAATCACGAATCACGACACAATCACGACACTATCACGACACTTCCATGACACTACCACGACACTACCACAAAACAATCACGACACAATCACGAATCACGACTCACGACACAATCATGACACAATCACGAATCATGACTCACAAATTTATCACGACACTATCAAGAATCACGACACACGACACTATCACGAATCACGACACTATCACGACACAATCACGAATCACAACACTATCAAAACACAATCACGAATCACGACACTATCACGACACATTTACGAATCACGACACAATCACGACACAATCATGACACAAAAAAGAATCACGACACTATCACGAAACTATCACGAACCAATCACGAATCACGACACTATCACGACACTATCACGAACCAATCACGAATAACGACACTATCACGACACTATCACGATACTACCACGACACTATTACGACACTACCACGACACTATCACGAATCTTGAAACTATCACGACACTATCACGAATCACGACACTATCACGAATCACGACACTATCACGAATCACGACACTATCACGACACTATCACGACACAATCACGAAACACGACACTGTTACGACACAATCACGAATCACGACACTATCACGACACTATCACGACACTATCACAACACAATCACGAATCACGACACTTTCACGACACAATATCACGAATCAATACACTTTTACGACACTATAACGAATCACGACACTATCATGAATCACGACACTATCACGACATTATCACGACACTATCACGAATCACAAAACAATCACGAATCACAACTCATGACACAATCACGACACTATCACGAATCACGACACTATCACGACACTATCACGACACTATCACGAATCACGAAACAATCACGAATCACGAATCACGACACTATCACGACACAATCACGAAACTTCCACGATACTACCACGACACTATCACGAATCGACATTATCATGACACTATCACGAATCACGACACTATCATGCACTATCACGACACTTTCACGAAACTATCACGACACTATCACGAATCACGACACTATAACGAATCACGACACTATCACGACGCAATCACGACACTATCATGACACTTTCACAACACAATCACGAATCACGACACTTTCACGACACTATCACGAATCACGACACTATCACGACACTATCACGAATCACAAAACAATCACGAATCACGACTCACGACACAATCACGCCACTATCACGAATTACGACACTATCACGAATCACAACACTACCACGACACTACCACGACACTATCACGACACTTTCACGACACTTTCACGAATCATGACACTATCACGAATCACGACACTATCACGAATCACGACACTATCACGACACTATCACGACACTATCACGAATCACGACACTATCACGACTCACGACACATTCACGAATCACGAATCACGACACTATCACGATACTATAACAACACTTCCACGACACTATCACGACACTATCACGACACTATCACGACACTATCACGAATCACGACACTATCACGACACTATCACGAATCACGACACTACCACGACACTATCACGACTCACAACACAATCACGAATCACGACTCACGACACAATCACGACAAAATCATGACACTTTCACGACATTATCACGATGCTATCACGACGCTATCACGACGCTATCACGACGCTTTCATAACGCTATCACGGCGCTATCACGATGCTATCACGATGCTATCACGACGCTATCACGATACAATCCTGACGCAATCACGACTCAATCACCACTCAATCACGTTTCACGACACTATCACGACACTATCACGAATCACGAATCACGACACTACCACGACACAATCACGACTCACGACACAATCACGAATCACGACTCACGACACAATCACGACACTATCACGACAATATCACGACACTTTCACGACACAATCACGAATCACGACACTTTCACGACACTATTACGAATCACGATACTATCACGAATTTATCACGACACTATCACGAATCACAACACTATCATGAAACTTTTACGACACTATTACGAATCACGACACTATCACGACTCTATCACGACACTATCACAAACCAATCACGAATCACGACAATTACGAGACACTACCACGACACTATCACGACTCACGACACAATCACGAATCACGACTCACGACACAATCACGACAAAATCACGACACTTTCACGACACTATCACGAATCATGACACTATCACGACACTATCACGAAACACGAAACTATCACGACACAATCACGAATCACAACACTTTTACGACACTATCACGATCATGACACTATCACGAAACTTTCACGACACAATCACGAATCACGACACTTTTACGACACTGTCACGAATCACGACACTATTACGACACTATCACGACACTATCACGAACCAATCACGAATCACGACACTACCACGACACTTTCACGACACTATTCTGAACCAATCACATATCACGACACTACCACGACACAATCACGACACTATCACGACACTACCACGACACTATCACGACTCACGACACAATCACGAATCACGACTCACGAAACAATCACGACCTTATCACGACACTATCACGAATCACGACACTTTCACGACACTATCACGAATCACGACACTATCACGAATCACGACACTATAACGACACTATCACGAATCACGACACTATCACGAATCACGACACTATCACGACACTATCACGAATCACGACACTAACACGACACTTTCACGAATCACAACACTTTCACGACACTATCACGACACTATCACGAATCACGACACTATCACGACACAATCACGAATCACGACACTATCACGACACAATCAAGAATCATGACACTATCATGACACTATCACGAACCAATCACGATTCACGACACTACCACGACACTCCACGACACTATCACGACTCATGACACAATCACGAATCATGACTCACGACACAATCACGACACAATCACGACACTATCACGACAATATCACGAATCACAACACTTTTACGACATTATCACGAATCACGACACTATCACGACACTATTACGAATCACGACACTTCTACGGCACTATCACGAATCACGACACTATCACAACACTACCACGACAAAATTACGAATCACGACACTATCACTACACTATCACGACACAATCACGAAACAATACACTATCACAACTCTATCACGACACTTTCACGACACTATTACGACACTTCTACGACACTACCACGACACTACCACGACACAATCACGACACAATATAGAATCACAACTCACGAATTTATCTCGACACTATCACGACACTATCACGACACTTTCAACACTATCACGAATCACGACTCACGACACTATCATGAATCACGACACTATCACGACACAATCACTAACACGACACTATCACGACACAATCACGAATCACGACACTATCACGACACAATCACGACACAATCACGAATCACGACACAATCACGACACAAAAAGATTCACGACACTATCACAACACAAAAAAGAATCATGACACTATCACGACACAATCACTACACAATCACGAATCACAATACAATCACGACACAATCACGACACAATCACGACACAATCACGAATCACGACTCACGACCTTATCACGACATTATCACGACACTATCACGACACTATCACGACAATTTCACGACACTATCACGAATCACGTCTCACGACACTATCACGAATCACGACACTATCACGACACTATCACGACACAATCACGAATCACGAAACTATCACGACACAATCACGAATCAAACACAATAATGACACAATCACGAATCACGACACTATCACGACACAATCACGAATCACGACACTATCACGACACTATCACGACACTATCACGACACAATCACGACACAATCACCAATCACGACTCAAGACACAATCACGAATCACGACACTATCATGCACTATCACGAATCACGACACAATCACGAAACACAACACTGTTACGACACAATTACGACTCACGACACAATCACGACACTTTCACGACACTTTCACGAATCATGACACTATCACGAATCACGAAACAATCACGAAATACGACACTATCACAACACAATCACGAAACTTCCACGACACTACCACGACACTATCACGAATCACGACATTATCATGACACTATCACGAATCACGACACTATCATGCACTATCACGACACAATCACGACACTATCACGACACTATCACGAATCACGACACTATAACGAATCACGACACTATCACGACGCAATCACGACATTATCACGACGCAATCACGACACTATCACGACACTTTCACAACACAATCACGAATCACTACACTTTTACGACACTATCACGAATCATGACACTATCACGAATCATGACACTATCATGAATCACGACACTATCACGACACTATCATGACACAATTACGAAACACGACACAATCACGACACTTTCACGACACTATCATGCACTATCACGACACTTTCACGACACTCTCACGACACTATCACGAATCACGACACTATCACGACGAAATCACGACACTATCACGACACTTTCACAACACAATCATGAATCACGACACTTTTATGACACAGTCACGAATCACGACACTATCACGACACTATCACGAATCATTAAACAATCACGAATCACGACTCACGACACAATCACGCCACTATCACGAATCACGACACTATCACGAATCACAACACTACCACGACACTATCACGACACTTTTACGACACTATCACGACACAATCACGAAGCACGGCACTTTCACAATACAATCACGAATCACGACACTTTCACGACACTATCACGAATCACGACACTTTCACGACACTATCACGATTCACGACACTTTAACGACACTATCACGAATCACGACACTATCACGACACTATCACGACACAATCACGAAACACAACACTGTTAAGACACAATTACAAATCACGACACTATCACGACACTATCACAACACTTCCACGATACTATCACGAATCACGACACTATCACGACACAATCACGAATCACGACACTTTCACGAAACTATCACGAATCACTACACTTTTACGACACTATCACGAATCACGACACTATCATGCACTATCACGAATCACGACACAATCACGAATCACGACTCACGACACAATCACGACACTATCACGACACTCTTACGACACTTTCACGAATCATGACACTATCACGAATCACGAAACAATCACGAATCACGACACTATCACAACACAATCACGAAACTTCCACGACACTACCACGACACTATCACGAATCACGACATTATCATGACACTATCACGAATCACGACACTATCATGCACTATCACGACACAATCACGACACAATCACGACACTATCACGAATCACGACACTATAACGAATCACGACACTATCACGACGCAATCACGACACTATCACGACACTTTCACAACACAATCACGAATCACGACACTTTCACGACACTATCACGAATCACTACATTTTTACGACACTATCACGAATCATGACATTATCATGAATCACGACACTATCACGACACAATCACGAAACACGACACAATCACGACACTTTCACGACACTTTCACGAATCATGACACTATCACGAATCACGAAACAATCACGAATCACAACACTATCACAACACAATCACGAAACTTCCACGACACTACCACGACACTATCACGAATCACGACATTATCATGACACTATCACTAATCACGACACTATCATGCACTATCACGACACAATCACGACATTATCATGACTTTATCACGAATCACGACACTATCATGCACTATCAACCACACAATCACGACACTATCACGACACTATCACGAATCACGACACTATAACGAATCACGACACTATCACGACGCAATCACGACACTATCACGACACTTTCACGACACTATCACGACACTATCACGAATCACGACACTATCACGACACTATCACGACGCAATCACGACACTATCACGACACTTTCACAACACAATCACGAATCACGACACTTTTATGACACAATCACGAATCACGACACTATCACGAATCACATCACTATCACGAATCACGACACTATCACGACACTATAACAACAATTCCTCGACACTATCACGACACTATCACGAATCACGACACTATCACGACACTATCACGAATCACGACACTACCACGACACTACCACGACACTATCACGACTCACAACACTATTACGACACTTTCACGAATCACGACACAATCATGCACTATCACGACACAATCACGAAACACGACACTATCACGACACTTTAACGACATTATCATGCACTATCACGACACTTTTACGAATCACGACACTATCAAGAATCACGACTCACGACACAATCACGACACAATCACGATACTTTCACGAATCTATCACGAATACCGACACTATCACGACACTATCACGACAATATCACGTCACTTCCACGACACTATCACGAATCACGACACTATCACGACACTATCACAATCACGACACTATCACGACACTATCACGAATCACGACATAATCACGAATCACGACTCACGACACAATCACGACACTTTAACTACACTATAACGAAGCTTTCACTACACAATCACGACACTTTCACGACACTATCACGACGCTTTCACGACACTATCATGCACTATCACGACACTTTTACGACACTATCACGACACTATCACGAATCACGACACTATCACGAATCACGACACTATCACGAATCACGACACTATCACGAATCACGACTCACGACACAATCACGACACTATCACGACACTTTCACGACACTTTCACAACACAATCACGAATCACGACACTTTTATAACACAATCACAAATCACGACACTATCACGACACTATCACGAATCACAAAACAATCACGAATCGCGACTCACGACACAATCACGCCACTATCACGAATAACGACACTATCACGACACTATCACGAATCACGACACTACCACGACACTACCACGACACTATTAACACTCACGACACAATCACGAATCACGACTCACGACACAATCACGACACAATCACGACACTTTCACGACACTTTCACAAATCATGACAGTTCACGAATCACGACACTATCACGACACTATCACGACACTATCACGACACTATCACGACACTTCCACGACACTACCACGACACTATCACAAATCACGACATTATCACGACACTATCACGAATCACGACACTATCATGCACTATCACGACACTTTCACGACACTATCACGACACTATCACGAATCACGATACTATTACGAATCACGACACTATCACGACGCAATCACGACACTATCACGACACATTCACAACACAATCAGGACACTTTCACGACACTATCACGAATCACGACACTTTAACGACACTATCACGAATCACGACACTATCACGACACTATCACGACACTATCACGACACAATCACGAATCATGACACTTTCACGAAACTATCACGAATCACTACACTTTTACGACACTATCACGAATCACGACACTATCATGCACTATCACGAATCACGACACAATCACGAAACACAACACTGTTACGACACAATTACGACTCACGACACAATCACGACACTATCACGAAACTTTCACGACACTTTCACGAATCATGACACTATCACGAATCACGAAACAATCACGAATCACGACACTATCACAACACAATCACGAAACTTCCACGACACTACCACGACACTATCACGAATCACGACATTATCATGACACTATCACGAATCACGACACTATCATGCACTATCACGACACAATCACGACACTATCACGACACTATCACGAATCACGACAATATAACGAATCACGACACTATCACGACGCAATCACGACACTATCACGACGCAATCACGACACTATCACGACACTTTCACAATACAATCACGAATCACGACACTTTCACGACACTATCACGAATCACTACACTTTTACGACACTATCACGAATCATGACACTATCATGAATCACGACACTATCACGACACTATCATGACACAATTACGAAACACGACACAATCACGACACTTTCACGACACTATCATGCACTATCACGACACTTTCACGACACTATCACGACACTATCACGAATCACGACACTATCACGACGAAATCACGACACTATCATGACACTTTCACAACACAATCATGAATCACGACACTTTTATGACACAGTCACGAATCACGACACTATCACGAATCATTAAACAATCACGAATCACGACTCACGACACAATCACGCCACTATCACGAATCACGACACTATCACGAATCACAACACTACCACGACACTACCACGACACTTCCACGACACTTTCACGAATCATGACACTATCACGAATCACGACACAATCACGACACTATCATGACACTATCACGACACTTCCACGACACTACCACGACACTATCACGAATCACGATACTATCATGCACTAGCACGATACTTTCACGACACTATCACGACACTATCACGAATCACGACACTATCACGAATCACGACACTATCACGATGCAATCACGACACTATCACGACACTTTCACAACACAATCATGTATCACGACACTATCATGAATCACGACACTATCACGAAACTTCCACGACACTACCACGACACTATCACGAATCACGACATTATCATGACACTATCACGAATCACGACACTATCATCATGAACTATCACGACACAATCACGACACTATCACGACACTATCACGAATCACGACACTTTAACGAATCACGACACTATCACGACGCAATCACGACACTTTCACAACACAATCACGAATCACGACACTTTCACGACACTATCACGAATCACTACACTTTTACGACACTATCACGAATAATGACACTATCATGAATCACGACACTATCACGACACTATCACGACACTATCACGAAACACGACACTATCACGACACTTTCACGACACTATCATGCACTATCACGACACTTTCACGACACTATCACAACACTATCACAAATCACGACACTATCACGAATCACGACACTATCACGACGCAACCACGACACTATCACGACACTTTCACAACACAATCACGAATCACGACACTTTTATGACACAATCACGAATTATGACACTATCATGAATCACAACACAATCACGCCACTATCACGAATCACGACACTATCACGACACTATCACGAATCATGACACTATCACGACTCATGACACAATCACGAATCACGACTCACAACACAATCACGACACTATCACGACACTTTCACGACACTTTCACGAATCATGACACTATCACGAATCACGACACTATCACAACACTATCACGACACTATCACGAATCACGACACTATCACAAATCACGACACTATCACGACACTATCACGACTTTTTCACTACACAATCACGACACTATCACGACACTTTCACGACACTATCATGCACTATCACGACACTTTTACGACACTATCACGACACAATCACGAAGCACGGCACTTTCACGACACTATCACGAATCACGACACTATCACGACACTACCACGACACTATCACGAATCACGACATTATCATGACACTATCATGAATCACGACACTATCACGACACTATCACGACACAATCACGAAACACGACACTATCACGACGCAATCACGACAGTATCACGACACTTTCACAACACAATCACGAATCACGACACTTTTACGACACAATCACGAATCACGACACTATCACTGATCACGCCACTATCACGAAACTATCACGACACTATCACGAATCACGAAACAATCACGAATCACGACACTATCACGACACAATCACGACACTTTCAAGACTCTATCACGACACTACCACGACACTTCCACGACACTTTCACGAATCATGACACTATCACGAATCACGACACAATCACGACACTATCATGACACTATCACGACACTTCCACGACACTACCACGACACTATCACGAATCACGATACTATCATGCACTAGCACGATACTTTCACGACACTATCACGACACTATCACGAATCACGACACTATCACGAATCACGACACTATCACGATGCAATCACGACACTATCACGACACTTTCACAACACAATCATGTATCACGACACTATCATGAAACACGACACTATCACGAAACTTCCACGACACTACCACGACACTATCACGAATCACGACATTATCATGACACTATCACGAATCACGACACTATCATCTAGAACTATCACGACACAATCACGACACTATCACGACACTATCATGAATCACAACACTTTAACGAATCACGACACTTTTTACGACGCAATCACGACACTTTCACAACACAATCACGAATCACGACACTTTCACGACACTATCACGAATCACTACACTTTTACGACACTATCACGAATAATGACACTATCATGAATCACGACACTATCACGACACTATCACGACACTATCACGAAACACGACACTATCACGACACTTTCACGACACTATCATGCACTATCACGACACTTTCACGACACTATCACGACACTATCACGAATCACGACACTATCACGAATCACGACACTATCACGACGCAACCACGACACTATCACGACACTTTCACAACACAATCACGAATCACGACACTTTTATGACACAATCACGAATTATGACACTATCATGAAACACGACACAATCACGCCACTATCACGAATCACGACACTATCACGAATCATGACACTATCACGACTCATGACACAATCACGAATCACGACTCACAACACAATCACGACACTATCACGACACTTTCACGACACTTTCACGAATCATGACACTATCACGAATCACGACACTATCACGACACTATCACGAATCACGACACTATCACGACACTATCACGACACTATCACGAATCACGACACTATCATGCACTAGCACGATACTTTCACGACACTATCACGACACTATCACGAATCACGACACTATCACGAATCACGACACTATCAAGATGCAATCACGACACTATCATGACACTTTCACAACATAATCACGAATCACGACAATATCACGAATCACGAAACTTTAAAGACACTATCACGAATCACGACACTATCACGAATCACGACACTATCACAACACTATCACGACACTATCACGAATCACGACACTATCACAAATCACGACACTATCACGACACTATCACGACTTTTTCAATACACAATCACGACACTATCACGACACAATCACGAAGCACGGCACTTTCACAATACAATCACGAATCACGACACTTTCACGACACTATCACGAATCACGACACTTTTACGACACTATCACGAATCAAAACACTATCACGAATCACGACACTATCACGACACTTTCACGAATCACGACACAATCATGCACTATCACGTCACTTTCACGACACTATCACGACACTATCATGAATCACGACACTATCACGACGCAATCACGACACTATCACGAGACTTTCACAACACAATCACGAATCACGACACTTTCACGACACTATTACGAATCACAACTCAATCACGAATCACAACTCCCGACACAATCACGAGACTATCACGACTCTATCACGACACTTTCACTACACAATCACGACACATTCACGACACTATCACGACACTTTCACGACACTATCATGCACTATCACGACACTTTTACGACACTATCACGACACAATCACGAATCACGACACTATCACGACACTTTCACAACACAATACGAATCACGACACTTTCACGACACTATCACGAATCACTACACTTTTACGACACTATCACGAATCACGACACTATCATGAATCACGACACTATAACGACACTATCATGCCTTATCACGACACTTTCACGACACTATCACGACGCAATCACGACACTATCACGACAATTTCACAACACAATCACGAATCACGACACTTTAATGACACAATAACGAATCACGACACTATCACGACACTATCACGAATCACAAAACAATCACGAATCACGAATCACGACACAATCACGCCACTATCACGAATCACGACACTATCACGACACTATCTCGATTTACGACACTACCACGACACTACCACGACACTACCACGACACAATCACGACACTTCCACGACACTTTTACGAATCATGACACTATCACGAATCACGACACTATCACTAATCACGACACTATCACGACAATATCACGACACTATCACGACACTATCACGACACTACCACGACACTATCACGACACTACCACGACACTATCACGAATCACAACATTATCTCGACACTATCACGAATCACGACACTATCATGCACTATCACGACACTTTCACGACACTACCACGACACTATCACGAATCACGACACTATCACGAATCACGACACTATCACGACGCAATCACGACACTATCACCACACTTTCACAACACAATCACACAATCACGACACTTTCACGTTACTATCACGAATCACGACACTTTAACGACACTATCACGAATCACGACACTATCACGAATCACGACACTATCACGAATCACGACACTATCACGACACTATCACGACACAATCTCGAAACACGACACTGTTACGACACAATCACGAATCACGACACTATCACGACACTATCACGACACTTCCACGACACTATCACGAATCACGACACTATCACAACACAATCACGAATCACGACACTTTCACGACACAATATCACGAATCAATACACTTTTACGACACTATAACGAATCACGACACTATCATGAATCACGACACTATCACGACATTATCACGACACTATCACGAATCACAAAACAATCACGAATCACAACTCATGACACAATCACGACACTATCACGAATCACGACACTATCACGACACTATCACGACACTATCACGAATCACGAAACAATCACGAATCACGAATCACGACACTATCACGACACAATCACGAAACTTCCACGACACTACCACGACACTATCACGAATCACGACATTATCATGACACTATCACGAATCACGACACTATCATGCACTATCACGACACTTTCACGAAACTATCACGACACTATCACGAATCACGACACTATAACGAATCACGACACTATCACGACGCAATCACGACACTATCACGAAACTTTCACAACACAATCACGAATCACGACACTTTCACGACACTATCACGAATCACGACACTATCACGACACTATCACGAATCACAAAACAATCACGAATCACGACTCACGACACAATCACGCCACTATCACGAATTACGACACTATCACGAATCACAACACTACCACGACACTACCACGACACTATCACGACACTTTCACGACACTTTCACGAATCATGACACTATCACGAATCACGACACTATCACGAATCACGACACTATCACGACACTATCACGACACTATCACGAATCACGACACTATCACGACTCACGACACATTCACGAATCACGAATCACGACACTATCACGATACTATAACAACACTTCCACGACACTATCACGACACTATCACGACACTATCACGAATCACGACACTATCACGACACTATCACGAATCACGACACTACCACGACACTACCACGACACTATCACGACTCACAACACAATCACGAATCACGACTCACGACACAATCACGACAAAATCACGACATTTTCACGACATTATCACGATGCTATCACGATGCTATCACGACGCTATCACGACGCTATCACGACGCTTTCATAACGCTATCACGGCGCTATCACGATGCTATCACGACGCTATCACGATACAATCCTGACGCAATCACGACTCAATCACCACTCAATCACGTTTCACGACACTATCACGACACTATCACGAATCACGAATCACGACACTTCCACGACACAATCACGACTCACGACACAATCACGAATCACGACTCACGACACAATCACGACACTATCACGACAATATCACGACACTTTCACGACACAATCACGAATCACGACACTTTCACGACACTATTACGAATCACGATACTATCACGAATTTATCACGACACTATCACGAATCACAACACTATCATGAAACTTTTACGACACTATTACGAATCACGACACTATCACGACTCTATCACGACACTATCACAAACCAATCACGAATTACGACACTTACGAGACACTACCACGACACTATCACGACTCACGACACAATCACGAATCACGACTCACGACACAATCACGACAAAATCACGACACTTTCACGACACTATCACGAATCATGACACTATCACGACACTATCACGAAACACGATACTATCACGACACAATCACGAATCACAACACTTTTACGACACTATCACGATCATGACACTATCACGAAACTTTCACGACACAATCACGAATCACGACACTTTTACGACACTGTCACGAATCACGACACTATTACGTCACTATCACGACACTATCACGAACCAATCACGAATCACGACACTACCACGACACTTTCACGACACTATTCTGAACCAATCACATATCACGACACTACCACGACACTATCACGACTTACGACACTATCACGACTCACGACTTTATCACGACTCACGACACAATAACGAATCACGACACTACCACGACACTATCACGACTCACGACACAATCACGAATCACGACTCACGACACAATCACAACAAAATCACGACACTTTCACGACACTATCACGAATCATGACACTATCACGACACAATCACGAATCACGACACTATCACAACACTATCACGGCACAATCACGAATCACGACACTATCACGACACAATCACGACACTATCACGACACTACCACGACACTATCACGACTCACGACACAATCACGAATCACGACTCACGAAACAATCACGACCTTATCACGACACTATCACGAATCACGACACTTTCACGACACTATCACGAATCACGACTTTTTCACGACACTATCACGAATCACGACACTATAACGACACTATCACGAATCACGACACTATCACGAATCACGACACTATCACGACACTATCACGAATCACGACACTAACACGACACTTTCACGAATCACAACACTTTCACGACACTATCACGACACTATCACGAATCACGACACTATCACGACACAATCAAGAATCATGACACTATCATGACACTATCACGAACCAATCACGATTCACGACACTACCACAACACTTCCACGACACTATCACGACTCACGACACAATCACGAATCATGACTCACGACTCAATCACGACACTATCACGACAATATCACGACAATATCACGAATCACAACACTTTTACGACATTATCACGAATCACGACACTATCACGACACTATTACGAATCACGACACTTCTACGGCACTATCACGAATCACGACACTATCACAACACTACCACGACAAAATTACGAATCACGACACTATCACTACACTATCACGACACAATCACGAAACAATACACTATCACAACTCTATCACGACACTTTCACGACACTATTACGACACTTCCACGACACTACCACAACACTACCACGACACAATCACGACACAATATAGAATCACAACTCACGAATTTATCACGACACTATCACGACACTATCACGACACTTTCAACACTATCACGAATCACGACTCACGACACTATCATGAATCACGACACTATCACGACACAATCACTAACACGACACTATCACGACACAATCACGAATCACGACACTATCACGACACAATCACGACACAATCACGAATCACGACACAATCACGACACAAAAAGATTCACGACACTATCACAACACAAAAAAGAATCATGACACTATCACGACACAATCACTACACAATCACGAATCACAACACAATCACGACACAATCACGACACAATCACGACACAATCACGAATCACGACTCACGACCTTATCACGACATTATCACGACACTATCACGACACTATCACGACAATTTCACGACACTATCACGAATCACATCTCACGACACTATCACGAATCACGACACTATCACGACACTATCACGACACTATCACGACACTATCACGACACAATCACGAATCACGAAACTATCACGACACAATCACGAATCATGACACAATAATGACACAATCACGAATCACGACACTATCACGACACAATCACGAATCACGACACTATCACGACACTATCACGACACTATCACGACACAATCACGACACAATCACCAATCACGACTCACGACACAATCACGACACAATCACGAATCACGACACAAAAACGACAATATCAAGACACAAAAAGAATCACGACACTATCCCGACACAAAAAAGAATCACGACACTATCACTACACAATCACTACACAATCACGAATCACGACACAATCACGACACAATCACGACACAATCACGAATCACGACTCACGACCTTATCACGACACTATCACGACACTATCACGACACTATCACGACACTATCACGAATCACATCTCACGACACTTTCAGGAATCATAACACTTTCACGACACTATTACGACACAATCACGAATCACGAAACTATCACGACACAATCACGAATCACGACACTATCACGACACAATCACGAATCACGACTCACGACACAATCACGAATCACGACTCACGACACAATCACGACACTATCAAGACATTATCACGAAACAATCACGACTCAAGACACAATCACGAATCACGACTCACGACACAATCACGAATCACGACACAAAAACGACACAATCACGACACAAAAAGTATCACGACACTATCACGACACAAAAAAGAATCACGACACAATCACTACACAATGACGAATCACGACACAATCACGACACAATCAAGAATCATGACACTATCATGACACTATCACGAACCAATCACGATTCACGACACTACCACAACACTTCCACGACACTATCACGACTCACGACACAATCACGAATCATGACTCACGACTCAATCACGACACTATCACGACAATATCACGACAATATCACGAATCACAACACTTTTACGACATTATCACGAATCACGACACTATCACGACACTATTACGAATCACGACACTTCTACGGCACTATCACGAATCACGACACTATCACAACACTACCACGACAAAATTACGAATCACGACACTATCACTACACTATCACGACACAATCACGAAACAATACACTATCACAACTCTATCACGACACTTTCACGACACTATTACGACACTTCCACGACACTACCACAACACTACCACGACACAATCACGACACAATATAGAATCACAACTCACGAATTTATCACGACACTATCACGACACTATCACGACACTTTCAACACTATCACGAATCACGACTCACGACACTATCATGAATCACGACACTATCACGACACAATCACTAACACGACACTATCACGACACAATCACGAATCACGACACTATCACGACACAATCACGACACAATCACGAATCACGACACAATCACGACACAAAAAGATTCACGACACTATCACAACACAAAAAAGAATCATGACACTATCACGACACAATCACTACACAATCACGAATCACAACACAATCACGACACAATCACGACACAATCACGACACAATCACGAATCACGACTCACGACCTTATCACGACATTATCACGACACTATCACGACACTATCACGACAATTTCACGACACTATCACGAATCACATCTCACGACACTATCACGAATCACGACACTATCACGACACTATCACGACACTATCACGACACTATCACGACACAATCACGAATCACGAAACTATCACGACACAATCACGAATCATGACACAATAATGACACAATCACGAATCACGACACTATCACGACACAATCACGAATCACGACACTATCACGACACTATCACGACACTATCACGACACAATCACGACACAATCACCAATCACGACTCACGACACAATCACGACACAATCACGAATCACGACACAAAAACGACAATATCAAGACACAAAAAGAATCACGACACTATCCCGACACAAAAAAGAATCACGACACTATCACTACACAATCACTACACAATCACGAATCACGACACAATCACGACACAATCACGACACAATCACGAATCACGACTCACGACCTTATCACGACACTATCACGACACTATCACGACACTATCACGACACTATCACGAATCACATCTCACGACACTTTCAGGAATCATAACACTTTCACGACACTATTACGACACAATCACGAATCACGAAACTATCACGACACAATCACGAATCACGACACTATCACGACACAATCACGAATCACGACTCACGACACAATCACGAATCACGACTCACGACACAATCACGACACTATCAAGACATTATCACGAAACAATCACGACTCAAGACACAATCACGAATCACGACTCACGACACAATCACGAATCACGACACAAAAACGACACAATCACGACACAAAAAGTATCACGACACTATCACGACACAAAAAAGAATCACGACACAATCACTACACAATGACGAATCACGACACAATCACGACACAATCACGAATCACGACTCACGACCTTATCACGACACTATCACGACACTATCACGACACTTTCACGACACTATCACGAATGACATCTCACAACACTATCACGAATAACAACACTATCACGACACAATCACGAATCACGACACTTTTACGACACTATCACGAATCAAGACACTATCACTACACTATCACGACACTATCACGACACTTTCACGACACTACCACGACACTACTACGACAGAATCACGAATCACGACACAATCACGACACTATCACGACACTTCCATGACACTACCACGACACTACCACAAAACAATCACGACACAATCACGAATCACGACTCACGACACAATCATGACACAATCACGAATCATGACTCACAAATTTATCACGACACTATCAAGAATCACGACACTATCACGAATCACGACACTATCACGACACAATCACGAATCACAACACTATCAAAACACAATCACGAATCACGACACTATCACGACACATTTACGAATCACGACACAATCACGACACAATCATGACACAAAAAAGAATCACGACACTATCACGAAACTATCACGAACCAATCACGAATCACGACACTATCACGACACTATCACGAACCAATCACGAATAACGACACTATCACGACACTATCACGATACTACCACGACACTATTACGACACTACCACGACACTATCACGAATCTTGAAACTATCACGACACAATCACGAATCACGACACAATCACAAATCACAACACTATCACAACACTATCACGACACAATCACAAAACAATCATTAATCACGACACTATCACGACACAATCACGAATGACGACACTATGTTATGACTATGCTATGACTATGATATGATTATGCTATGACTACGCTATGACTACACTATGACTACGCTATGACTACTCTATGACTACACTATGACTACGCTAATACTATGCTATGACTATGCTATGACTACGCTATGACTATGCTATGACTACGTTATGACTACGCTATGACTACGCTATGACTACGCTATGACTACGCAAAGACTACACTATGACTATGCTATGACTATGCTATGACTATGCTATGACTACGCAATCACGACACAATCACGACACAATCACGACACAATCACGATGCAATCACGACGCTATCACGACGCTATCACGACGCTATCACGACACTTTCACGACACTATCATGATACTATCACAATACTTTTATGACACTATCACGACACAATCACGAATCACGACACTATCACGACACTATCACGAAGAAGAAGAAGAAGAGGAGGAAGAAGAAGAAGAGAATGGAGGAGGAAGAAGAAGAGGAGGAGGAGGAAGAGGAAGAAGAAGAGGAGGAGGTGGAGGAAGAAGAAGAAGAGGAGGAAGAAGAAGAAGAGGAGGAAGAAGAAGAAGAGGAGAAGAAGGAAGAAGAAGAGGAGGAAGAAGA
>NW_026962356.1:0-67017 GCF_032445375.1 Bacillus rossius redtenbacheri
AAGTTCCTAATTGCCTGCCTAATTAAATGCCTAATATCCTGCCAGATTGCCTGCCTAATTGCCTGCCTAATTAACTGCCTAATTGCCTTCCTAATTAACTGCCTAATTGCCTGCCTGATTGCCTACTTTATTGCCTGCCTAATTTACTGCCTAATTGCCTTCCTAATTATTTGTCTAATCAACTGCCTGATTGCCTGCCCAATTATCTGCCTAATTGTATACCTAATTGCTTGCCTAATTGCCTGCCTAATTATCTGCCTAATTGCCTGCCTAATTAACTACCTAAATACCTGCATTATTGCCTGCCTAGTTGCTTGCCTAATTAACTACCTTAGTGCCTGCCTTATTAACTGCCTAATTTCCTGCCTTATTGCCTGCCTAATTGCCTGCCTAATTAACCGCCTAATTGCTTGCCTAATTAACTGCCTAATTGCCTGCTTAATTAACTGCCTATTTGTTTGCCTAATTGCCTGCATAATTGCTTGCCTAATTAACTGCTTAATTGCCTGCCTAACTAACAGCCTAATTGACTGCCTAATTGCCTGCCTAATTAACAGCATAATTAACTGCCTTACTGCCTGCCTAATTGCTTGCCTTCCTAATTGCCTACCTAATTGCCTGCCTTCCTGCCTAATTAACTGCCTAATTGCCTGCCTAATTGCTTGCCTAATTGTCTGCCGAATTACCTGCCTAATTGCCTGCCTATTTGCCTGCCTAATTAACTGCCTAATTGCCTGCCTAATTATCTGCCTAATTTCCTACCTAATTAACTGCCTTACTGCCTGCCTAATTGCTTGCCTGCCTAATTGCCTACCTAATTGCCTACCTAATTGCCTGCCTTCCTGCCTAATTGCCTGCATTATTGCCTGCGTAATTGCCTGCGTAATTGCCTGCCTAATTAAATGCCTAATTGCCTGCCTAATTATTTGCCTAATTGCCTGCCTAATTAACTGCCTTACTGCCTATCTAATTGCTTGCCTTCCTAATTGCCTACCTATTTGCTTGCCTTCCTGCCTAATTGCCTGCCTAATTGACTTTATAATTGCCTGCCTTAATAACTGCCTAATTACCTGCTTAATTAACTGCTTAAATGCCTGCCTAATTGCCAGCCTAATTGCCTGCCTAATCGCCTGCCTAATTGCCTGCCAAATTGCTTGCCAAATTACGTTCTAATTTGCCTGCTTACCCAATTAACTGCTTAAATTCATGCCTAATTGCCTGCCTTCCTAATTGCCTACCTAATTGCCTGCCTATTTGAATTTATAATTGCCTGTCTAATTAACTGCCTAATTGCCTGCTTAATTAACTGCCTAATTGCCTGCTTAATTAACTGCCTAATTGCCTGCATTATTGCCTGTATCATTAAATGCCTAATTGCCTGCCTTATTAACTGCTTTATTAACTCCCTAATTGCCTGCCTTATAGCCTGACTAATTGCCTGCCGAATTACCTGCCAAATTGCCTGCCTAATTAACTGCTTATATATTGCCTAATTGCCTGCTCAATTAACTGCCTATTACCAGCCTAATTGCCTGACTAATTAACTTCCTTTTAGCCTGCCTAATTGCCTGCTTAATTGCCTGCCTAATTGCCTGCCTAAATAATTGCTTAATTGCCTGCCTAATTATCTGCCTAAATGCCTGCCTAATTAAGTACCTAAATACCTGCATTATTGCCTGCCTAGTTGCTTGCCTAATTAACTACCTTATTGCCTGCCTAATTGCCTGCTCTATTGCCTGCTTAATAAACTGCCTAATTGCCACCTAATTAACTGCCTAATTAACTGCCTAATTGCTGTCCTATTTAACTGCCTTATTTCCTGCCTAATTAACTGCCTAATTTCCTGCCTTATTGCCTGCCTTATTGCCTGTCTAATTTACTGCCTAATTGCCAGCCTAATTATCTGCCTTATATCCTGCCTAATTGCTTGCCTAATTGTCTGCCGAATTACCTGCCTAATTGCCTGCCTAATTGCCTGCCTTATTAACTGCCTAATTGACTACCTAATTAACTGTCTAACTGCCTGCCTAATTGCCTGTTTAATTAACTGCCTAATTGCAAGGCCTAATAAATTGCCTAATTTACTGCCTTATAGCCTTCCTAATTGCCTGCCTGCCTCAGAAACTTTCTGCCTAATTGCTTTCCTTATTGCTTGCCTAATTAACTGACTAATTGCCTCGTTAATTGCCTGCCTTATTGCCTTCCTTATTAACTGCCTAATTGCCTGCCTAATTAATTGAGTGTCTAATTGCCTGCCAGCCTAATTGCCTGCCTGCCTAATTTCCTGCCTTTTTTAGTGCATAATTAACTGCCTAATTGCCTGCCTAATTAACTGCCTAATTGCCTGCTTAAATGCCTGCCTAATTGACTGCCTTATTGTCTGCCTAATTGCTTGCCTAATTAACTACCTAATTGCGTGCATAATTACCTGCCTAATTGCCTGCCTAATTAACTGCCTAATTGCCTGCCCAATTAACTGCCTAATTGCCTGCCTAATTGCCTGCCTAATTACCTGCAAAAATTGCCTGCTTGCCTAATTTACTGCTTAATTGCCTGCACTAATTGCCTGCCTGCCAAATTACCTGCAAATAGCATGCCTAATTACCTGCTTAATAGCCTGCCTAATTAGGGGCTTTATTAACTGCCTAATTGCCTGCCTAATTAACTGCCTAATTGCCTGCCTAATTGCCTGCATAATTCTTTGCCTAATTAACTGCCTAATTGCCTGCCTAATTGCCTGCCTAATTAACTGGCTAATTGCCTGCCTAATCAACTGCCTAATTTCCTGCCTAATTATCTGCCTAATTGCTTGCCTAAATGCCTGTCCATTTACCTGCCTAATTATCTCCCTAATTGCCTGCCTAATTAACTACCTAATTGCCTGCCTAATTGCCTGCATAATTCTTTGCCTAATTAACTGCCTTATTGCCTGCCGAATTGCCTGCTCTATTGCCTGCCTAATTAACTGCCTAACTGTTTGCCTAATTAAATGCCTAATTAGGTGCCTAATTAAGTGCCTAATTGCCTGCCTAATTAAATGCCTAATATCCTGTCTGATTGCCTGCCTAATTGCCTGCCTAATTAACTGCCTAATTAACTGCCTAATTAACTGGCTAATTGCCTGCCTATTTGACTGCCTAATTAACTGCCTAATTGCCTGCCTAATTAACTGCCGTATTGCCTGCCTAATTGCTTGCCTAATTGCCTGCCTAATCAACTGCCTAATTGCCTGCTTAAATGCTTGCCTAATTGCCTGCCTTTTTACCTGCCAAATTGCTTGGCTGCCTAATTAACTGCTTAATTTCCTGCCTTATTACCTGCCTGCCTAATTGCCTGCCTGCTTAATGGCCTGCCAGCCTAATTGCCTGCCTGCCTAATTTCCTGCCTAATTTTCTGCCTAATTGCCTGCCTAATTTACTGCCTAATTGCCTGCCTCATTGCCTGCCTAATTGTCTGCCTAATTGCTTGCCTAATCACCTACTTAATTGCGTGCCTAATTACCTGCCTACTTGCCTGCCTAATTAACTGCCTAATTGCCTGTCTAATTAACTGCCTAATAGCCTTCCCAATTGCCTACCTAATTACCTGCCAAATTGCCTGCTTGCCTAATGAATTGCTTAATTGCCTGCCTAATTGCCTGCCTGCCTAATTATCTGTTTAATTGCCTGCATAATTAACTACCTTCATACCTGCATTATTGCCTGCCTAGTTGCTTGCCTAATTAACTACCTTATTGCCTGCCTAATTGCCTGCTCTATTGCCTGCCTAAATAACTGCCTAATTGCCACCTAATTAACTGTCTAATTGCCTGCCTTATTAACTGCCTAATTTCCTGCCTAATTAACTGCCTAATTTCCTGCCTTATTGCCTGCCTAATTAACTGCCTAATTGCCTGCCTAATTAACAGCCTAATTGCCTGATTTTTTAACTGCTAATTAACTGCCTAATTGCCTGCCTAATTATCTGCCTAATTGACTGCCTAATTGCCTGCCTAATTAACTGCATAATTAACTGCCTTACTGCCTGCCTAATTGCTTGCCTGCCTAATTGCCTACCTAATTGCCTGCCTTCCTGCCTAATTAACTGCCTAATTGCCTGCCTAATTGCTTGCCTAATTGTCTGCCGAATTACCTGCCTAATGGCCTGCCTATTTGCCTGCCTAATTAACTGCCTAATTGCCTGCCTAATTAACTGACTAATTGCCTGCCTAATTATCTGCCTAATTGCCTACCTAATTAACGGCCTTACTGCCTGCCTAATTGCTTGCCTGCCTAATTGCCTACCTAATTGCCTAACTAATTGCCTGCCTTCCTGCCTAATTGCCTGCATTATTGCCTGCATAATTGCCTGCCTAATTGCCTGCCTAATTACCTGCTTATTGCCTGCCTAATATTTGCCTAATTGCCTGCCTAATTAACTGCCTTACTGCCTATCTAATTGCTTGCTTTCCTAATTGCCTACCTATTTGCTTGCCTTCCTGACTAATTGCCTGCCTAATTGACTTTATAATTGCCTGCCTTAATAACTGCCTAATTACCTGCTTAATTATATGCTTAATTGCCTGCCTTATTGCCAGCCTAATTGCCTGCCTAATCGCCTGCCTAATTGCCTGCCAAATTGCCTGCCTTATTACGTGCCAATTTGCCTGCTTACCCAATTAACTGCTTAAATGCATGCCTAATTGCCTGCCTGCCTAATTGCTTGCCTGCCTAATTGCCTGCCTATTTGAATTCATAATTGCCTGCCTTATTAACTGCCTAATTGCCTGCTTAATTAACTGCCTAATTGCCTGCTTAATTAACTGCCTAATTGCCTGCCTAATTGCCTGCCTCATTAACTGCCTAATTGCCTGCCTTATTAACTGCTTTATTAACTCCCTAATTGCCTGCCTTATAGCCTGACTAATTGCCTGCCTAATTGCTTGCCTAATTAACTAACTAATTGCGTGCATAATTACCTGCCTACTTGCCTGCCTAATTAACTGCCTAATTGCCTGCCCAATTAACTGACTAATTGCCTGCCTAATTGCCTGCCTAATTACCTGCCAAATAGCCTGCTTGCCTAATTAGTGCTTAATTGCCTGCACTAATTGCCTGCCTGCCAAATTACTTGCTTAATAGCATGCCTAATTACCTGCTTAATAGTCTGCCTAATTAGGGGCCTAATTAACTGCCTAATTGCCTGCCTTATTAACTGCCTAATTGCCTGCCTAATTGCCTGCCTAATTGCCTGCCTACTTAACTGGATAATTGCCTGCCTAATCAACTGCCTAATTTCCTGCCTAATTGCCTGCCTAATTAACTGCCTAATTGCCTGCCTTATTACCTGCCTAATTATCTGCCTAATTGCTTGCCTAATTGCCTGTCCATTTACCTGCCTAATTATCTCCCTAATTGCCTGCCTAATTAACTACCTAATTACCTGCCTAATTGCCTGCATAATTCTTTGCCTAATTAACTGCCTTATTGCCTGCCTAATTGCCTGCTCTATTGCCTGCCTAATTAACTGCCTAACTGCCTGCCTAATTAACTGCCTAATTAAGTGCCTAATTGCCTGCCTAATTAAATTCC
Source organism: Bacillus rossius redtenbacheri (assembly GCF_032445375.1). NCBI lineage: Eukaryota > Metazoa > Arthropoda > Insecta > Phasmatodea > Bacillidae > Bacillus > Bacillus rossius. The sequence continues at coordinate 5,571 of NW_026962356.1, forward strand.
TAATATCCTGCCTGATTGCCTGCCTAATTACCTGCCTAATTAACTGCCTAATTAACTGCCTAATTGCCTGCCTATTTGACTGCCTAATTAACTGCCTAATTGACTGCCTAATTATCTGCCTAATTGACTGCCTTATTGCCTGCCTAATTGCTTGCCTAATTGTCTGCCTAATTACCTGCCAAATTGCCTGCCTACCTAATAAACTGCTTAATTGCATTCCTAATTGACTGCCTGCCTAATTGCTTCCCTAATTAACTGCCTAATTGCCTGCTTAATTAACTGCCTAATTGCTTGCCTAATTGCCTGCCTAATTAACTGCCTAATTATCTGCCTAATTGCTTACCTAATTAACTACCTAATTGCGTGCAAAATTACCTGCCTACTTGCCTGCCTAATTAACTGCCTAATTGCCTGCCCAATTAACTGCCTAATTGCCTGTCTAATTGCCTGCCTAATTCCCTGCCAAATTGCCTGCTTGCCTAATTTACTGCTTAATTGCCTGCACTTATTGCCTGCCTGCCAAATTAAATGCTTAATAGCATGCCTTATTACCTGCTTAATAGCCTGCCTAATAAGGGGCCTAAATAACTGCCTAATTGCCTGCGTAATTAACTGCCTAATTGCCTGCCTAATTGCCTGCCTAATTAACCGGCTAATTGCCTGCCTAATCAACTGCCAAATTTCCTGCCTAATTGCCTGCCTAATTAACTGCCTAATTGCCTGCCTAATTAACTGCCTAATTATCTGCCTAATTGCTTGCCTAGTTGCCTGTCCATTTACCTGCCTAATTATCTCCCTAATTGCCTGCCTAATTAACTACCTAATTGCCTGCCTAATTAACTGCCTAACTGCCTGCCTAATTAACTGCCTAATTAAGTTCCTAATTGCCTGCCTAATTAAATGCCTAATATCCTGCCAGATTGCCTGCCTAATTGCCTGCCTAATTAACTGCCTAATTGCCTTCCTAATTAACTGCCTAATTGCCTGCCTGATTGCCTACTTTATTGCCTGCCTAATTTACTGCCTAATTGCCTTCCTAATTATTTGTCTAATCAACTGCCTGATTGCCTGCACAATTATCTGCCTAATTGTATACCCAATTGCTTGCCTAATTGCCTGTCCAATTGCCTGCCTAATTATCTGCCTAATTGCCTGCCTAATTATCTGCCTAATTGCCTGCCTAATTAACTACCTAAATACCTGCATTATTGCCTGCCTAGTTGCTTGCCTAATTAACTACCTTAGTGCCTGCCTTATTAACTGCCTAATTTCCTGCCTTATTGCCTGCCTAATTGCCTGCCTAATTAACCGCCTAATTGCTTGCCTAATTAACTGCCTAATTGCCTGCTTAATTAACTGCCTATTTGTTTGCCTAATTGCCTGCATAATTGCTTGCCTAATTAACTGCTTAATTGCCTGCCTAACTAACAGCCTAATTGACTGCCTAATTGCCTGCCTAATTAACAGCATAATTAACTGCCTTACTGCCTGCCTAATTGCTTGCCTTCCTAATTGCCTACCTAATTGCCTGCCTTCCTGCCTAATTAACTGCCTAATTGCCTGCCTAATTGCTTGCCTAATTGTCTGCCGAATTACCTGCCTAATTGCCTGCCTATTTGCCTGCCTAATTAACTGCCTAATTGCCTGCCTAATTATCTGCCTAATTTCCTACCTAATTAACTGCCTTACTGCCTGCCTAATTGCTTGCCTGCCTAATTGCCTACCTAATTGCCTACCTAATTGCCTGCCTTCCTGCCTAATTGCCTGCATTATTGCCTGCGTAATTGCCTGCGTAATTGCCTGCCTAATTAAATGCCTAATTGCCTGCCTAATTATTTGCCTAATTGCCTGCCTAATTAACTGCCTTACTGCCTATCTAATTGCTTGCCTTCCTAATTGCCTACCTATTTGCTTGCCTTCCTGCCTAATTGCCTGCCTAATTGACTTTATAATTGCCTGCCTTAATAACTGCCTAATTACCTGCTTAATTAACTGCTTAAATGCCTGCCTAATTGCCAGCCTAATTGCCTGCCTAATCGCCTGCCTAATTGCCTGCCAAATTGCTTGCCAAATTACGTTCTAATTTGCCTGCTTACCCAATTAACTGCTTAAATTCATGCCTAATTGCCTGCCTTCCTAATTGCCTACCTAATTGCCTGCCTATTTGAATTTATAATTGCCTGTCTAATTAACTGCCTAATTGCCTGCTTAATTAACTGCCTAATTGCCTGCTTAATTAACTGCCTAATTGCCTGCATTATTGCCTGTATCATTAAATGCCTAATTGCCTGCCTTATTAACTGCTTTATTAACTCCCTAATTGCCTGCCTTATAGCCTGACTAATTGCCTGCCGAATTACCTGCCAAATTGCCTGCCTAATTAACTGCTTATATATTGCCTAATTGCCTGCTCAATTAACTGCCTATTACCAGCCTAATTGCCTGACTAATTAACTTCCTTTTAGCCTGCCTAATTGCCTGCTTAATTGCCTGCCTAATTGCCTGCCTAAATAATTGCTTAATTGCCTGCCTAATTATCTGCCTAAATGCCTGCCTAATTAACTACCTAAATACCTGCATTATTGCCTGCCTAGTTGCTTGCCTAATTAACTACCTTATTGCCTGCCTAATTGCCTGCTCTATTGCCTGCTTAATAAACTGCCTAATTGCCACCTAATTAACTGCCTAATTAACTGCCTAATTGCTGTCCTATTTAACTGCCTTATTTCCTGCCTAATTAACTGCCTAATTGCCTGCCTTATTGCCTGCCTCATTAACTGCCTAATTGCCTGCCTTATTAACTGCTTTATTAACTCCCTAATTGCCTGCCTTATAGCCTGACTAATTGCCTGCCGAATTACCTGCCAAATTGCCTGCCTAATTAATTGCTTAATATATTGCCTTATTGCCTGCATAATTGCCTGTTCAATTAACTGCCTATTACCAGCCTAATTGCCTGCCTAATTGCCTGCCTAAATAATTGCCTAATTGCCTGCCTAATTATCTGCCTAAATGCCTGCCTAATAAAACTACCAAAATACCTGCATTATTGCCTGCTTAGTTGCTTGCCTAATTAACTACCTTATTGCCTGCCTAATTGCCTGCTCTATTGCCTGCTTAATAAACTGCCTAATTGCCACCTAATTAACTGCCTAATTAACTGCCTAATTGCCTGCCTATTTAACTGCCTTATTTCCTGCCTAATTAACTGCCTAATTTCCTGCCTTATTGCCTGCCTTATTGCCTGTCTAATTAACTGCCTAATTGTTAGCCTTATTATCTGCCTTATTGCCTGCCTAATTGCTTGCCTAATTGCCACCTAATTAACTGCCTTATTAACTGCCTAATTAATTGCCTGCCTAATTGCCTGCCAGCCTAATTGCCTGCCTGCCTAATTTCCTGCCTGATTTAGTGCATAATTAACTGCCTAATTGCCTGCCTAATTAACTGCCTAATTGCCTTCTTAAATGCCTGCCTAATTGACTGCCTAATTGTCTGCCTAATTGCTTGCCTAATTAACTACCTAATTGCGTGCATAATTACCTGCCTACTTGCCTGCCTAATTAACTGCCTAATTGCCTGCCCAATTAACTGCCTAATTGCCTGCCTAATTGCCTGCCTAATTACCTGCAAAAATTGCCTGCTTGCCTAATTTACTGCTTAATTGCCTGCACTAATAGCCTGCCTGCCAAATTACCTGCTTATTAGCATGCCTAATTACCTGCTTAATAGCCTGCCTAATAAGGGGCCTAATTAACTGCCTAATTGCCTGCCTAATTAACTGCCTAATTGCCTGCCTAATTAACTGGCTAATTGCCTGCCTAATCAACTGCCTAATTTCCTGCCTAAGTATCTGCCTAATTGCTTGCCTAATTGCCTGTCCATTTACCTGCCTAATTATCTCCCTAATTGCCTGCCTAATTAACTACCTAATTGCCTGCCTAATTAACTACCTAATTGCCTGCCTATTTGCCTGCATAATTCTTTGCCTAATTAACTGCCTTATTGCCTGCTTAATTGCCTGCTCTATTGCCTGCCTAATTAACTGCCTAACTGCCTGCCTAATTAACTGCCTAATTAAGTGCCTAATTGCCTGCCTAATTAAATGCCTAATATCCTGCCTGATTGCCTGCCTAATTAACTGCCTAATTAACTGCCTAATTAAATGCCTATTTGACTGCCTAATTAACTGCCTAATTGACTGCCAAATTATCTGCCTAATTGACTGCCTTATTGCCTGCCTAATTGCTTGCCTAATTGTCTGCCTAATTACCTGCCAAATTTGCCTGCCTACCTAATAAACTGCTTAATTGCATTCCTAATTGCCTGCCTGCCTAATTGCTTTCCTAATTAACTGCCTAATTGCCTGCTTAATTAACTGCCTAATTGCTTGCCTAATTGCCTGCCTTATTAACTGCCTAATTAAGTGCCTAATTGCCTGCCTTATTAACTGCTAAATTTCCTGCCTTATTGCCTGCCTAAAATGCCTTCCTAATTAACTGCTTAATTGCTTGCCTAATTAACTGCCTAATTGCCTGCTTAATTAATTGCCTATTTGCCTGCCTAATTGCCTGCATAATTGCTTGCCTAATAAACTGCCTTATTGCCTGCCTAATTGCCTGCTCTATTGCCTGCCTAATTAACTGCCTAACTGTTTGCCTAATTAACTGCCTAATTAGGTGCCTAATTGCCTGCCTTATTAACTGCCTAATTTCCTGCCTTATTGCCTGCCTAATTAACTGCCAAATTGCCTGCCTAATTAACTGCCTAATTACCTGCTTAATTAAATGCATAATTGCCTGCCTAATTGCCTGCCTAATTAACTGCCTCTTTGCCTGCCTAATAAACTGCCTAATTGCCTGCCAAATTGCCTGCCTAATTGCCTGCCTAATTGCGTGCCTTATTGCCTGCCTGCCTGCCTAAATGCCTGCATAATTGCCTTTCTAATTGCCTGCCTTATTAACTGCCTAATTGCCTGCTTATTTAACTGCCTAATTACCTGCTTAATTGCCTTCCTAATTGCCTGCCATATTAACTGCCTAATTGCCTGCATAATAAACTGCCTAATTGCCTGTATAATTGCCTGATTAATTGCCTGACTTTTTTCCTGTTTAATTGCCTGCCTAATAAACTGCCTAACTGCCTGCCTAATTGCCTGCTCAAGTAACTTCCTGCCTAATTGCTTGCCTAATTAACTGCCTAATTGCCTGCCTAATTAACTGCCTAAATGCTTGCCTAAAAGCCTGCCTAATTGCCTGCCTAATTAACTGCCGTATTGCCTGCCTAATTGCTTGCCTAATTGCCTGCCTAATCAACTGCCTAATTGTCTGCTTAAATGCTTGCCTAATTGCCTGCCTTTTTACCTGCCAAATTGCTTGGCTGCCTAATTAACTGCTTAATTGCCTGCCTTATTACCTGCCTGCCTAATTGCCTGCCTGCTTAATGGCCTGCCAGCCTAATTGCCTGCCTGCCTAATTTCCTGCCTAATTTTCTGCCTAATTGCCTGCCTAATTTACTGCCTAATTGCCTGCCTCATTGCCTGCCTAATTGTCTGCCTAATTGCTTGCCTAATCACCTACTTAATTGCGTGCCTAATTACCTGCCTACTTGCCTGCCTAATTAACTGCCTAATTGCCTGTTTAATTAACTGCCTAATAGCCTTCCTAATTGCCTACCTAATTACCTGCCAAATTGCCTGCTTGCCTAATGAATTGCTTAATTGCCTGCCTAATTGCCTGCCTGCCTAATCATCTGTTTAATTGCCTGCATAATTAACTACCTTCATACCTGCATTATTGCCTGCCTAGTTGCTTGCCTAATTAACTACCTTATTGCCTGCCTAATTGCCTGCTCTATTGCCTGCCTAAATAACTGCCTAAATGCCACCTAATTAACTGTCTAATTGCCTGCCTTATAAACTGCCTAATTTCCTGCCTAATTAACTGCCTAACTGCCTGCCTAATTAACTGCCTAATTAAGTGCCTAATTGCCTGCCTAATTAAATTCCTAATATCCTGCCTGATTGCCTGCCTAATTGCCTGCCTAATTAACTGCCTAATTAACTGCCTAATTGCCTGCCTATTTGACTGCCTAATTAACTGCCTAATTGACTGCCTAATTATCTGCCTAATTGACTGCCTTATTGCCTGCCTAATTGCTTGCCTAATTGTCTGCCTAATTACCTGCCAAATTGCCTGCCTACCTACTAAACTGCTTAATTGCATTCCTAATTGACTGCCTGCCTAATTGCTTCCCTAATTAACTGCCTAATTGCCTGCTTAATTAACTGCCTAAATGCTTGCCTAATTGCCTGCCTAATTAACTGCCTAATTGTCTGCCTAATTGCTTACCTAATTAACTACCTAATTGCGTGCAAAAATACCTGCCTACTTGCCTGCCTAATTAACTGCCTAATTGCCTGCCCAATTAACTGCCTAATTGCCTGCCTAATTGCCTGTCTAATTCCCTGTCAAATTGCCTGCTTGCCTAATTTACTGCTTAATTGCCTGCACTTATTGCCTGCCTGCCAAATTAAATGCTTAATAGCATGCCTTATTACCTGCTTAATAGCCTGCCTAATTAGGGGCCTAAATAACTGCCGAATTGCCTGCCTAATTAACTGCCTAATTGCCTGCCTAATTGCCTGCCTAATTAACCGGCTAATTGCCTGCCTAATCAACTGCCAAATTTCCTGCCTAATTGCCTGCCTAATTAACTGCCTAATTGCCTGCCTAATTAACTGCCTAATTATCTGCCTAATTGCTTGCCTAATTGCCTGTCCATTTACCTGCCTAATTATCTCCCTAATTGCCTGCCTAATTAACTACCTAATTGCCTGCCTAATTGCCTGCATAATTCTTTGCCTAATTAACTGCCTTATTGCCTGCTTAATTGCCTGCTCTATTGCCTGCCTAATTAACTGCCTAACTGCCTGCCTAATTAACTGCCTAATTAAGTTCCTAATTGCCTGCCTAATTAAATGCCTAATATCCTGCCAGATTGCCTGCGTAATTGCCTGCCTAATTAACTGCCTAATTGCCTTCCTAATTAACTGCCTAATTGCCTGCCTGATTGCCTACTTTATTGCCTGCCTAATTTACTGCCTAATTGCCTTCCTAATTATTTGTCTAATCAACTGCCTGATTGCCTGCCCAATTATCTGCCTAATTGTATACCTAATTGCTTGCCTAATTGCCTGTCCAATTGCCTGCCTAATTATCTGCCTAATTGCCTGCCTAATTAACTACCTAAATACCTGCATTATTGCCTGCCTAGTTGCTTGCCTAATTAACTACCTTATTGCCTGCCTTATTAACTGCCTAATTTCCTGCCTTATTGCCTGCCTAATTGCCTGCCTAATTAACCGCCTAATTGCTTGCCTAATCAACTGCCTAATTGCCTGCTTAATTAACTGCCTATTTGTTTGCCTAATTGCCTGCATAATTGCTTGCCTAATTAACTGCTTAATTGCCTGCCTAACTAACAGCCTAATTGACTGCCTAATTGCCTGCCTAATTAACTGCATAATTAACTGCCTTACTGCCTGCCTAATTGCTTGCCTTCCTAATTGCCTACCTAATTGCCTGCCTTCCTGCCTAATTAACTGCCTAATTGCCTGCCTAATTGCTTGCCTAATTGTCTGCCGAATTACCTGCCTAATTGCCTGCCTATTTGCCTGCCTAATTAACTGCCTAATTGCCTGCCTAATTATCTGCCTAAATTTCTACCTAATTAACTGCCTTACTGTCTGCCTAATTGCTTGCCTGCCTAATTGCATACCTAATTGCCTACCTAATTGCCTGCCTTCCTGCCTAATTGCCTGCATTATTGCCTGCGTAATTGCCTGCGTAATTGCCTGCCTAATTAAATGCCTAATTGCCTGCCTAATTATTTGGCTAATTGCCTGCCTAATTAACTGCCTTACTGCCTATCTAATTGCTTGCCTTCCTAATTGCCTACCTATTTGCTTGCCTTCCTGCCTAATTGCCTGCCTAATTGACTTTATAATTGTCTGCCTTAATAACTGCCTAATTACCTGCTTAATTAACTGCTTAAATGCCTGCCTAATTGCCAGCCTAATTACCTGCCTAATCGCCTGCCTAATTGCCTGCCAAATTGCCTGCCTAATTACGTGCCAAATTGCCTGCTTACCCAATTAACTGCTTAAATGCATGCCTAATTGCCTGCCTTCCTAATTGCCTACCTAATTGCCTGCCTAATTGCTTGCCTATTTGACTGCCTAATTAACTGCCTAATTGACTGCCTAATTATCTGCCTAATTGACTGCCTTATTGCCTGCCTAATTGCTTGCCTAATTGTCTGCCTAATTACCTGCCAAATTGCCTGCCTTCCTAATAAACTGCTTAATTGCATTCCTAATTGCCTGCCTGCCTAATTGCTTCCCTAATTAACTGCCTAATTGCCTGCTTAATTAACTGCCTAATTGTTTGCCTAATTGCCTGCCTAATTAACTGCCTAATTGTCTGCCTAATTGCTTACCTAATTAACTACCTAATTGCGTGCAAAATTACCTGCCTACTTGCCTGCCTAATTAACTGCCTAATTGCCTGCCCAATTAACTGCCTAATTATCTGCCTAATTGCTTGCCTAATTGCCTGTCCATTTACCTGCCTAATTATCTCCCTAATTGCCTGCCTAATTAACTACCTAATTGCCTGCCTAATTGCCTGCATAATTCTTTGCCTAATTAACTGCCTTTTTGCCTGCTTAATTGCCTGCTCTATTGCCTTCCTAATTAACTGCCTAATTTCCTGCCTAATTGCCTGCCTAATTAACTGCCTAATTGCCTGCCTAATTAACTGCCTAATTATCTGCCTAATTGCTTGCCTAATTGCCTGTGCATTTACCTGCCTAATTATCTCCCTAATTGCCTGCCTAATTAACTACCTAATTGCCTGCCTAATTGCCTGCATAATTCTTTGCCTAATTAACTGCCTTATTGCCTGCTTAATTGCCTGCTCTATTGCCTGCCTAATTAACTGCCTAACTGCCTGCCTAAATAACTGCCTAATTAAGTTCCTAATTGCCTGCCTAATTAAATGCCAAATATCCTGCCAGATTGCCTGCCTAATTGCCTGCCTAATTAATTGCCTAATTGCCTTCCTAATTAACTGCCTAATTGCCTGCCTGATTGCCTACTTAATTGCCTGCCTTATTAACTGCCTAATTGCCTTCCTAATTATTTGTCTAATCAACTGCCTGATTGCCTGCCCAATTATCTGCCTAATAGTATACCTAATTGCTTGCCTAATTGCCTGTTTAGTTGCCTGCCTAATTATCTGCCTAATTGCCTGCCTAATAAATTACCTAAATACCTGCATTATTGCCTGCCTAGTTGCTTGCCTAATTAACTACCTTATTGCCTGCCTTATTAACTGCCAAATTTCCTGCCTTATTGCCAAATAATTAACTGCCTAATTAACTGTCTAATTGCCTGCCTAATTAACTGCCTAATTGCCACCTAATTACCTGCCTAATTGCCTGCCTATTTGCCTGCCTAATTAACTGCCTAATTGCCTGCCTAATTATCTGCCTAATTTCCTACCTAATTAACTGCCTTACTGCCTGCCTAATTGCTTGCCTGCCTAATTGCCTACCTAATTGCCTACCTAATTGCCTGCCTTCCTGCCTATTTGCCTGCATTATTGCCTGCGTGTTTGCCTGCCTAATTAACTGCCTAATCGCGTGCCTAATTATTTGCCTAATTGCCTGCCTATTTAACTGCCTTACTGCCTATCTAATTGCTTGCCTTCCTAATTGCCTACCTATTTGCTTGCCTTCCTGCCTAATTGCCTGCCTAATTGACTTTATAATTGCCTGCCTTAATAACTGCCTAATTACCTGCTTAATTAACTGCTTAAATGCCTGCCTAATTGCCAGCCTAATTGCCTGCCTAATCACCTGCCTAAGTGCCTGCCAAATTGCCTGCCTAATTACGTGCCAAATTGCCTCCTTACCCAATTAACTGCTTAAATGCATGCCTATTTGCCTGCCTGCCTAATTGCCTACCTAATTGCCTGCCTATTTGAAATTATTAATGCCTGCCTTATTAACTGCCTAATTGCCTGCTTAATTAACTGCCTAATTGCCTGCTTAATTAACTGCCTAATTGCCTGCCTTATTGCCTGCCTCATTAACTGCCTAATTGCCTGCCTTATTAACTGCTTTATTAACTCCCTAATTGCCTGCCTTATAGCCTGACTAATTGCCTGCCGAATTACCTGCCAAATTGCCTGCCTAATTAATTGCTTAATATATTGCCTTATTGCCTGCATAATTGCCTGTTCAATTAACTGCCTATTACCAGCCTAATTGCCTGCCTAATTGCCTGCCTAAATAATTGCCTAATTGCCTGCCTAATTATCTGCCTAAATGCCTGCCTAATAAAACTACCAAAATACCTGCATTATTGCCTGCTTAGTTGCTTGCCTAATTAACTACCTTATTGCCTGCCTAATTGCCTGCTCTATTGCCTGCTTAATAAACTGCCTAATTGCCACCTAATTAACTGCCTAATTAACTGCCTAATTGCCTGCCTATTTAACTGCCTTATTTCCTGCCTAATTAACTGCCTAATTTCCTGCCTTATTGCCTGCCTTATTGCCTGTCTAATTAACTGCCTAATTGTTAGCCTTATTATCTGCCTTATTGCCTGCCTAATTGCTTGCCTAATTGCCACCTAATTAACTGCCTTATTAACTGCCTAATTAATTGCCTGCCTAATTGCCTGCCAGCCTAATTGCCTGCCTGCCTAATTTCCTGCCTGATTTAGTGCATAATTAACTGCCTAATTGCCTGCCTAATTAACTGCCTAATTGCCTTCTTAAATGCCTGCCTAATTGACTGCCTAATTGTCTGCCTAATTGCTTGCCTAATTAACTACCTAATTGCGTGCATAATTACCTGCCTACTTGCCTGCCTAATTAACTGCCTAATTGCCTGCCCAATTAACTGCCTAATTGCCTGCCTAATTGCCTGCCTAATTACCTGCAAAAATTGCCTGCTTGCCTAATTTACTGCTTAATTGCCTGCACTAATAGCCTGCCTGCCAAATTACCTGCTTATTAGCATGCCTAATTACCTGCTTAATAGCCTGCCTAATAAGGGGCCTAATTAACTGCCTAATTGCCTGCCTAATTAACTGCCTAATTGCCTGCCTAATTAACTGGCTAATTGCCTGCCTAATCAACTGCCTAATTTCCTGCCTAAGTATCTGCCTAATTGCTTGCCTAATTGCCTGTCCATTTACCTGCCTAATTATCTCCCTAATTGCCTGCCTAATTAACTACTAATTGCCTGCCTAATTAACTACCTAATTGCCTGCCTATTTGCCTGCATAATTCTTTGCCTAATTAACTGCCTTATTGCCTGCTTAATTGCCTGCTCTATTGCCTGCCTAATTAACTGCCTAACTGCCTGCCTAATTAACTGCCTAATTAAGTGCCTAATTGCCTGCCTAATTAAATGCCTAATATCCTGCCTGATTGCCTGCCTAATTAACTGCCTAATTAACTGCCTAATTAAATGCCTATTTGACTGCCTAATTAACTGCCTAATTGACTGCCAAATTATCTGCCTAATTGACTGCCTTATTGCCTGCCTAATTGCTTGCCTAATTGTCTGCCTAATTACCTGCCAAATTTGCCTGCCTACCTAATAAACTGCTTAATTGCATTCCTAATTGCCTGCCTGCCTAATTGCTTTCCTAATTAACTGCCTAATTGCCTGCTTAATTATCTGCCTAATTGCTTGCCTAATTGCCTGCCTTATTAACTGCCTAATTAAGTGCCTAATTGCCTGCCTTATTAACTGCTAAATTTCCTGCCTTATTGCCTGCCTAAAATGCCTTCCTAATTAACTGCTTAATTGCTTGCCTAATTAACTGCCTAATTGCCTGCTTAATTAATTGCCTATTTGCCTGCCTAATTGCCTGCATAATTGCTTGCCTAATAAACTGCCTTATTGCCTGCCTAATTGCCTGCTCTATTGCCTGCCTAATTAACTGCCTAACTGTTTGCCTAATTAACTGCCTAATTAGGTGCCTAATTGCCTGCCTTATTAACTGCCTAATTTCCTGCCTTATTGCCTGCCTAATTAACTGCCAAATTGCCTGCCTAATTAACTGCCTAATTACCTGCTTAATTAAATGCATAATTGCCTGCCTAATTGCCTGCCTAATTAACTGCCTCTTTGCTTGCCTAATAAACTGCCTAATTGCCTGCCAAATTGCCTGCCTAATTGCCTGCCTAATTGCCTGCCTTATTGCCTGCCTGCCTGCCTAAATGCCTGCATAATTGCCTTTCTAATTGCCTGCCTTATTAACTGCCTAATTGCCTGCTTATTTAACTGCCTAATTACCTGCTTAATTGCCTGCCTATTTGCCTGCATAATTGCCTGCATAATTGCCTGCTTAATTACCTGCTTAATTGCCTGCCTAATTAACTGCCTGATTGACTGCCTAATTGCTTGTCTAATTGTCTGCCTAATTACCTGCCAAATTGCCTGCCTACCTAATAAACTGTTTAATTGCATTCCTAATTGCCTGCGCGCCTAATATCTTCCCTAATTAACTGCCTAATTGCCTGCCTAATTGCCTGCCTAATTAACTGCCTATTATTCTGTCTAATAAACTGCCTAATTGCCTGCCAAATTGCCTGCCTAATTGCAAGCCAGCCTAAATGCCTGCTTAATTGCCTTCCTAATTGCCTGCCATATTAACTGCCTAATTGCCTGCATAATTGCCTGCCCAATTGCTTGCCAAATTAATTGCGTTATTGCTTGCTAATTAACTTCCTTATTGCCTGCCTAATTGCCTGCCTAATCATCTGTCTTATTGCTTGCATAATTAACTGCTTATTTCCCTGCTTAATTGCCTGCCTAATTAACTGCTTATTGCCTGCCTTATTAACTGCCTAATTGCCTGCCTCATTGCCTGCCTAATTGCCTGCCTAATTAACTGCCTAATTGCGTGCTTAATTGCCTGCCTTATTGTCTGCTCACTATTTGCCTGCCTAATTGCCTGCCTAATTACCTGCCTTAATGCCTGCCTAATTGTCCGCCTGACAAATATCCTGCCTAATTGCCAGCCTAATTTCCTGCCTAATTATCTGCCTAATCAAATGCCTAATTGCCTGCCTAATTGCCTGCTTATTAGCTGCATAATTGCTTGCCTTACTAACTGCCTTATTGCCAGCCTTATTGCCTGCCTAATCATCTGTCTTATTGCCTGCCAAATTAACTGCTTAATTCCCTGCTTAATTGCCTGCCTATTTAACTGCCTAATTGCCTGCCTAATCAACTGACTAATTGCCTGTCTCATTGCCTGCCTAATTAACTGCCTAATTGCCTGCCTTATTGCCTGCCTAATTGTCTGCTCACTATTTGCCTGCCTAATTGCATTCCTTAATTGCCTGCCTAATTGCCTGCCTAATTAACTGCCTAATTAACTGCCTTACTGCCTGCCTTATTGCCTGCCAGCCTTATTGCCTGTCTGCCTAATTTCCTGCCTATTTTAGTGCCTTATTGCCTGCCGAATTTACTGCCTAATTGCCTGCCTAATTGCCTGCCTAATTGCCTGCCTAATTAACTGCCTAATTAACTGCCTAATAAACTGTCTAATTGCCTGCCTAATTTCCTGCCTAATTAACTGCCTAAATACCTGCATTATTGCCTGCCTAGTTGCTTGCCTAATTAACTACCTTATTGCCTGCCTAATTGCCTGCTCTATTGCCTGTTTAATAAACTGCCTTATTTCCACCTAATTAACTGCCTAATTACCTGCCTATTTAACTGCCTTATTTCCTGCCTAATTAACTGCCTAATTTCCTGCCTTATTGCCTGCCTAATTAACTGCCTAATTGCCTGCCAAATTGCCTGCCTAATTGCCTGCCTAATTAACAGCCTAATTGCCTGCCTATTTAACTGTCTAATTAACTGCCTAATTGCCAGAATAATTATCTGCCTTATTACCTGCCTAATTGTTGATTAATTGTCTGCCGAATTACCTGCCTAATTGCCTGCCTTATTAATTGCCTAATAGCCTGCCTAATTAACTGTCTAATTGCCTGCCTAATTGCCTGTTTAATAAACTGCCTAATTGCAAGGCCTAATAAGCTGCCTAATTTACTGCCTTATAGCCTTCCTAATTGCCTGCCTGCCTAAGTAACTTCCTGCCTAATTGCTTTCCTTATTGCTTGCCTAATTAACTGCCTAATTGCCTCCTTAATTGCCTGCCTAATTGCCTGCCTTATTAACTGCCTAATTGCCTGCCTAATTAATTGCCTGCCTAATTGCCTGCCAGCCTAATTGCCTGCCTGATTTAGTGCATAATTTACTGCCTAATTGCCTGCCTAATTGCCTGCCTAATTGCCTGCCTAATTAACTGCCTAATTGCCTGCTTAAATGCCTGCCTAATTGACTGCCTAATTGCTTGCCTAATTAACTACCTAATTGCGTGCATAATTACCTGCCTACTTGCCTGCCTAATTACCTGCCTAATTGCCTGCCCAATTAACTGCCTAATTGCCTGCCTAATAGCCTGCCTAATTACCTGCCAAATAGCCTGCTTGCCTATTTAGTGCTTAATTGCCTGCACTAATTGCCTGCCTGCCAAATTACTTGCTTAATAGCATGCCTAATTACCTGCTTAATAGTCTGCCTAATAAGGGGCCTAATTAACTGCCTAATTGCCTGCCTTATTAACTGCCTAATTGCCTGCCTAATTGCCTGCCTACTTAACTGGATAATTGCCTGCCTAATCAACTGCCTAATTTCCTGCCTAATTGCCTGCCTAATTAACTGCCTAATTGCCTGCCTAATTAACTGCCTAATTATCTGCCTATTTGCTTGCCTAATTTCCTGTCCATTTACCTGCCTAATTATCTCCCTAATTGCTTGCCTAATTAACTACCTAATTGCCTGCCTAATTGCCTGCATAATTCTTTGCCTAATTAACTTCCTTATTGCCTGCTTAATTGCCTGCTCTATTGCCTGCCTAATTAACTGCCTAACTGCCTGCCTAATTAACTGCCTAATTAAGTGCCTAATTGCCGGCCTAATTAAATTCCTAATATCCTGCCTGATTGCCTGCCTAATTGCCTGCCTAATTAACTGCCTTATTAACTGCCTAATTGCCTGCCTATTTGACTGCCTAATTAACTGCCTAATTGACTGCCTAATTATCTGCCTAATCGACTGCCTTATTGCCTGCCTAATTGCTTGCCTAATTGTCTGCCTAATTACCTGCCAAATTGCCTGCCTACCTAATAAACTGCTTAATTGCATTCCTAATTGCCTGCCTGCCTAATTGCTTCCCTAATTAACTGCCTTATTGCCTGCTTTATTAACTGCCTAATTGCTTGCCTAATTGCCTGCCTAATTAACTGCCTAATTGTCTGCCTAATTGCTTACCTAATTAACTACCTAATTGCGTGCAAAATTACCTGCTTACTTGCCTGCCTAATTAACTTCCCAATTGCCTGCCCAATTAACTGCCTAATTGCCTGCCTAATTGCCTGCCTAATTCCCTTTCCAAATTGCCTGCTTGCCTAATTTACTGCTTAGTTGCCTGCACTAATTGCCTGCCTGCCAAATTAAATGCTTAATAGCATGCCTTATTACCTGCTTAATAGCCTGCCTAATTAGGGGCCTAAATAACTGCCTAATTGCCTGCCTAATTAACTGCCTAATTTCCTGCCTAATTGCCTGCCTAATTAACCGGCTAATTGCCTGCCTAATCAACTGCCTAATTTCCTGCCTAATTGCGTGCCTAATTAACTGCCTAATTGCCTGCCTAATTAACTGCCTAATTATCTGCCTAATTGCTTGCCTAATTGCCTGTCCATTTACCTGCCTAATTATCTCCCTAATTGCCTGCCTAATTAACTACCTAATTGCCTGCCTAATTGCCTGCATAATTCTTTGCCTAATTAACTGCCTTATTGCCTGCCCAATGGCCTGCTCCATTGCCTGCCTAATTAACTGCCTAACTGCCTGCCTAATTAACTGCCTAATTAACTCCCTAATTGCCTGCCTAATTGACTGCCTCATTAACTGCCTAATTGACTGCCTAATTATCTGCCTAATTGACTGCCTTATTGCCTGCCTAATTGCTTGCCTAATTGTCTGCCTAATTACCTGCCAAATTGCCTGCCTACCTAATAAACTGCTTAATTGCATTCCTAAATGCCTGCATGCCTAATTGATTCCCTAATTAACTGCCTAATTGCCTGCTTAATTAACTGCCTAATTGATTGCATAATTTCCTGCCTAATTAACTGCCTAATTAAGTGCCTAATTGCCTGCCTTATTAACTGCCTAATTTCCTGCCTTATTGCCTGCCTAATTGCCTGCCTAATTAACGGCCTAATTGCATGCCTAATTAACTGCCTAATTGCCTGCTTAATTAACTGCCTATTTGCCTGCCTAATTGCCTGCATAATTGCTTGCCTAATTAACTGCCTTTTTGCCTGCCTAATTGCCTGCTCTATTGTCTGCCTAATTAACTGCCTAACTGTTTGCCTAATTAACTGCCTAATTAAGTGCCTAATTAACTGCCTAATAGCCTGCCTAATTAGGGGCCTAATTAACTGCCTAATTGCCAGCCTAATTTACTGCCTTACTGCCTGCCTAATTGCTTGCCTGCCTAATTGCCTACCTAATTGCCTGCCTAATTGTCTGCCTAATTACCTGCATAATTGCCTGCCTAATTGCTTGCCTGACTAATTGCCTGCCTAATTAACTGCCCAATTGCCTGCCTAATTAACTGCCTAATTGCCTGCCTGATTGCCTACTTAATTGCCTGCCTAATTAACTGCCTAATTGCCTTCCTAATTATTTGTCTAATCAACTGCCTGATTGCCTGCCCAATTATCTGCCTAATTGTATACCTAATTGCTTGCCTAATTGCCTGTCCAATTGCCTGCCTAATTATCTGCCTAATTGCCTGCCTAATTAACTACCTAAGTACCTGCATTATTGCCTGCCTAGTTGCTTGCCTAATTAACTACCTTATTGCCTGCCTTATTAACTGCCTAATTTCCTGCCTTATTGCCTGCCTAATTGCCTGCCTAATTAACCGCCTAATTACTTGCCTAATTAACTGCCTAATTGCCTGCTTAATTAACTGCCTATTTGTTTGCCTATTTGCCTGCATAATTGCTTGCCTAATTAACTGCTTAATTGCCTGCCTAACTAACAGCCTTATTGACTGCCTAATTGCTTGCCTAATTAACTGCATAATTAACTGCCTTACTGCCTGCCTAATTGCTTGCCTTCCTAATTGCCAACCTAATTGCCTGCCTTCCTGCCTAATTAACTGCCTAATTGCCTGCCTAATTGCTTGCTTAATTGTCTGCCGAATTACCTGCCTAATTGCCTGCCTACTTGCCTGCCTAATTAACTGCCTAATTGCCTGCCTAATTATCTGCCTAATTTCCTACCTAATTAACTGCCTTACTGCCTGCCTAATTGCTTGCCTGCCTAATTGCCTACCTAATTGCCTACCTAATTGTCTGCCTTCCTGCCTAATTGCCTGCATTAATGCCTGCGTAATTGCCTGCCTAATTAACTGCCTAATTGCCTGCCTAATTATTTGCCTAATTGCCTGCCTTATTAACTGCCTTACTGCCTATCTAATTACTAGCCTTCCTAATTGCCTACCTATTTGCTTGCCTCCTGCCTAATTGCCTGCCTAATTGACTTTATAATTGCCTGCCTTAATAACTGCCTAATTACCTGCTTACTTAACTGCTTAAATGCGCTTAATTGCCAGCCTAATTGCCTGACTAATCGCCTGCCTAATTGCCTGTTAAATTGCCTGCCTAATTACGTGCCAAATTGCCTGCTTACCCAATTAACTGCTTAAATGCATGCCTAATTGCCTGCCTGCCTAATTGCCTACCTAATTGCCTGCCTATTTTAATTTATAATTGCCTGCCAAATTAACTGCCTAATTGCCTGCTTAATTAACTGCCTAATTGCCTGCTTAATTAACTGCCTAATTGCCTGCATTTTTTCCTGCCTCATTAACTGCCTAATTGCCTGCCTTATTAACTGCTTTAATAACTCCCTAATTGCCTGCCTTATAGCCTGACTAATTGCCTACCGAATTACCTGCCAAATTGCCTGCCTAATTAACTGCTTAATATATTGCCTAATTGCCTGCTCAATTAACTGCCTATTACCAGCCTAATTGCCTACCTAATTGCCTGACTAATTAACTTCCTTTTAGCCTGCCTAATTGCCTGCTTAATTGCCTGCCTAATTGCCTGCCTAAATAATTGCTTAATTGCCTGCCTAATTATCTGCCTAAATGCCTGCCTAATTAACTACCTAAAAACCTGCATTATTGCCTGCCTAGTTGCTTGCCTAATTAACTACCTTATTGCCTGCCTAATTGCCTGCTCTTTTGCCTGCTTAATAAACTGCCTAATTGCCACCTAATTAACTGCCTAATTAACTGCCTAATTTCCTGCCTATTTAACTGCCTTATTTCCTGCCTAATTAACTGCCTAATTTCCTGCCTTATTGCCTGCCTTATTGCCTGTCTAATTAACTGCCTAATTGCCAGCCTAATTATCTGCCTTATATCCTGCCTAATTGCTTGCCTAATTGTCTGCCGAATTACCTGCCTAATTGCTTGCCTAATTGCCTGCCTAATTAACTGCCTAATTGCCTGCCTAATTAACTGTCTAACTGCCTGCCTAATTGCCTGTTTAATTAACTGCCTAATTGCAAGGCCTAATAAATTGCCTAATTTACTGCCTTATAGCCTTCCTAATTGCCTGCCTGCCTCAGAAACTTTCTGCCTAATTGCTTTCCTTATTGCTTGCCTAATTAACTGCCTAATTGCCTCGTTAATTGCCTGCCTAATTGCCTTCCTTATTAACTGCCTAATTGCCTGCCTAATTAATTGCCTGTCTAATTGCCTGCCAGCCTAATTGCCTGCCTGCCTAATTTCCTGCCTTATTTAGTGCATAATTAACTGCCTAATTGCCTGCCTAATTAACTGCCTAATTGCCTGCTTAAATGCCTGCCTTATTGACTGCCTAATTGTCTGCCTAATTGCTTGCCTAATTAACTACCTAATTGCGTGCATAATTACCTGCCTAATTGCCAGCCTAATTAACTGCCCAATTAACTGCCTAATTGCCTGCCTAATTGCCTGGCTAATTACCTGCAAAAATTGCCTGCTTGCCTAATTTACTGCTTAATTGCCTGCACTAATTGCCTGCCTGCCAAATTACCTGCAAATAGCATGCCTAATTACCTGCTTAATAGCCTGCCTAATTAGGGGCTTTATTAACTGCCTAATTGCCTGCCTAATTAACTGCCTAATTGCCTGCCTAATTGCCTGCATAATTCTTTGCCTAATTAACTGCCTAATTGCCTGCCTAATTGCCTGCCTAATTAACTGGCTAATTGCCTGCCTAATCAACTGCCTAATTTCCTGCCTAATTATCTGCCTAATTGCTTGCCTAAATGCCTGTCCATTTACCTGCCTAATTATCTCCCTAATTGCCTGCCTAATTAACTACCTAATTGCCTGCCTAATTGCCTGCATAATTCTTTGCCTAATTAACTGCCTTATTGCCTGCCTAATTGCCTGCTATATTGCCTGCCTAATTAACTGCCTAACTGTTTGCCTAATTAAATGCCTAATAAGGTGCCTAATTAACTGCCTAATTATGTGCCTAATTGCCTGCCTAATTAAATGCCTAATATCCTGCCTGATTGCCTGCCTAATTGCCTGCCTAATTAACTGCCTAATTAACTGCCTAATTAACTGGCTAATTGCCTGCCTATTTGACTGCCTAATTAACTGCCTAATTGACTGCCAAATTATCTGCCTAATTGACTGCCTTATTGCCTGCCTAATTGCTTGCCTAATTGTCTTCCTAATTACCTGCCTAATTGCCTGCCTACCTAATAAACTGCTTAATTGCATTCCTAATTGCCTGCGGGCTTAATTGCTTCCCTAATTAACTGCATAATTGCCTGCTTAATTAACTGCCTAATTGGTTGCCTAATTGCCTGCCTAATTAACTGCCTAATTAAGTGCCTAATTGCCTGCCTTATTAACTGCCTAATTTCCTGCCTTATTGCCTGCCTAATTGCCTGCTTAATTAACTGCTTCATTTCTTGCCTAATTAACTGCCTAATTGCCTTCTTAATTAATTGCCTATTTGCCTGCCTAATTGCCTGCATAATTATTGCCTAATTAACTGCCTTATTGCCTGCCTAATTGCCTGCTCTATTGCCTGCCTAATTAACTGCCTAACTGTTTGCCTAATTAACTGCCTAATTAGGTGCCTAAATGCCTGCCTTATTAACTGCCTAATTTCCTGCCTTATTGCCTGCCTAATTAACTGCCTAATAGCCTGCCTAATTAACTGCCTAATTGCCTACTTAATTAAATGCCAAATTGCCTGCCTAATTGCCTGCCTAATTAACTGCCTATTTGCCTGCCTAATAAACTGCCTAATTGCCTGCCAAATTGCCTGCCTAATTGCCTGCCTAATTGCCTGCCTTATTGCCTGCCTGCCTGCCTAAATGCCTGCATAATTGCCTTTCTAATTGCCTGCCTTATTAACTGCCTAATTGCCTGCTTAATTAACTGCCTAATTACCTGCTTAATTGCCTGCTTATTTGCCTGCATAATTGCCTGAAAAATTGCCTGCTTAATTACCTGCTTAATTGCCTGCCTAATTAACTGCCTGATTGACTGCCTAATTGCTTGTCTAATTGTCTGCCTAATTACCTGCCAAATTGCCTGCCTACCTAATAAACTGTTAAATTGCATTCCTAATTGCCTGTGCGCCTAATATCTTCCCTAATTAACTGCCTAATTGCCTGCATAATTGCCTGCCTAATTAACTGCCTATTATTCTGTCTAATAAACTGCCTAATTGCCTGCCTAATTGCATGCCAGCCTAAATGCCTGCTAAATGGCTTTCCTAATTGCCTGCCATATCAACTGCCTAATTGCCTGCATAATAAACTGCCTAATTGCCTGTCTAATTGCCTGCTTAATTGCCTGCCTTTTTCCTGTTTAATTGCCTGCCTAATTAACTGCCTAACTGCCTGCCTAATTGCCTGCCTAAGTTACTTCCTGCCTAATTGCTTGCCTAATTAACTGCCTAATTGCCTGCTTAATTGCCTGCCCAATTGCCTGCCAAATTAATTGCGTTATTGCTTGCTAATTAACTGCCTTATTGCCTGCCTAATTGCCTGCCTAATCATCTGTCTTATTGCTTCCATAATTAACTGCTTATTTCCCTGCTTAATTGCCTGCCTAATTAACTGCTTATTGCCTGCCTTATTAACTGCCTAATTGACTGCCTCATTGCCTGCCTAATTGCCTGCCTAATTAACTGCCTAATTGCCTGCCTAATTGCCTGCCTAATTGTCTGCTCACTATTTGCCTGCCTAATTGCCTGCCTAATTGCCTGCCTAATTACCTGCCTAATTGCCTGCTTAATTGCCTGCCTAATTGTCTGCCTGACAAATATCCTGCTTAATTGCCAGCCTAATTTCCTGCCTAATTATCTGCATAATTAAATGCCTAATTGCCTGCCTAATTGGCTGTCTTATTGCCTGCCTATTTGCCTGCCTTATTGCCTGCTTAATTAACTGCCTAATTGCCTGCCTAATTGCCTGCTTATTAGCTGCATAATTGCTTGCCTTACTAACTGCCTTATTGCCTGCCTTATTGCCTGCCTAATCATCTGTCTTATTGCCTGCCTAATTAACTGCTTAATTCCCTGCTTAATTGCCTGCCTATTTAACTGTCTAATTGCCTGCCTAATCAACTGACCTATTGCCTGCCTCATTGCCGGCCTAATTAACTGCCTAATTGCCTGCCTTATTGCCTGCCTAATTGTCTGCTCACTATTTGCCTGCCTAATTACCTCCTTAATTGCCTGCCTAAATGCCTGCCTAATTAACTGTCTAATATAACTGCCTTACTGCCTGCCTAATTGCCTGCCAGCCTAATTGCCTGCCTGCCTAATTTCCTGCCTATTTTAGTGCCTTATTGCCTGCCGAATTTACTGCCTAATTGCCTGCCTAATTGCCTGCCTAATTGCCTGCCTAATTAACTGCCTAATTAACTGCCTAATAAACTGTCTAATTGCCTGCCTAATATCCTGCCTAATTAACTGCCTAATTTCCTGCCTTATTGCCTGCCTAATTGCCTGCCTAATTAATTGTCTAATTGCCAGCCTAATTAACTGCCTAACTTCCTGCCTAATTTCCTGCCTTATTGCCTGCCTATTTGCCTGCCTAATTTACTGCCTAATTGCCGGCCTAATTTCCTGCTCAATTGCCTGCCTTATTACTTGCCTAATTGCCTGCCTAATTAACTGCCTAATTACCTGCCTACTTGCCTGCCTAATTAACTGCCTAATTGCCTGCCTAAT
This sequence comes from Bacillus rossius redtenbacheri, assembly GCF_032445375.1. Classification (NCBI taxonomy): domain Eukaryota; kingdom Metazoa; phylum Arthropoda; class Insecta; order Phasmatodea; family Bacillidae; genus Bacillus; species Bacillus rossius. The sequence continues at coordinate 28,010 of NW_026962356.1, forward strand.
TAACTGCCTAAATGCCTGCCTAAAAGCCTGCCTAATTGCCTGCCTAATTAACTGCCTAATTGCCTGCCTAATTGCTGCCTAATTGCTTGCCTTAATTGCCTGCCTAATCAACTGCCTAATTGCCTGCCTAATTGCCTGCTTAATTGCTTGCCTAATTGCCTGCCTAATTACCTGCCAAATTGTTTGCCTGCCTAATATACTGCTTAATTGCCTGCCTTATTACCTGCCTGCCTAATTGCCTGCCTGCTTAATGGCCTTACAGCCTAATTGCCTGCCTGCCTAATTTCCTGCCTAATTTCCTGCCTTATTGCCTGCCTAATTTACTGCCTAATTGCCTGCCTCATTGCCTGCCTAATTGTCTGCCTAATTGCTTGCCTAATCACCTACCTAATTGCGTGCCTAATTACCTGCCTACTTGCCTGCCTAATTAACTGCCTAACTGCCTGTCTAATTAACTGCCTAATAGCCTTCCTAATTGCCTACCTAATTACCTGCCAAATTGCCTGCTTGCCTAATGAATTGCTTAATAGCCTGCCTAATTGCCTGCCTGAATAAATTATCTGTTTAATTGCCTGCCTAATTAACTACCTAAATACCTGCATTATTGCCTGCCTAGTTGCTTGCCTAATTAACTACCTTATTGCCTGCCTAATTGCCTGCTCTATTGCCTGCCTAATTAACTGCCTAATTGCCACCTAATTAACTGCCTAATTAACTGTCTAATTGCCTGCCTAATTAACTGCCTAAATGCCTGCCTAATCAACTGACTAATTGCCTGTCTCATTGCCTGCCTAATTAACTGCCTAATTGCCTGCCAAATTGCCTGCCTTATTGCCTGCCTAATTGCCTGCCTTATTGCCTGCCTGCCTGCCTAAATGCCTGCATAATTGCCTTTCTAATTGCCTGCCTTATTAACTTGCTAATTGCCTGCTTAATTAACTGCCTAATTATCTGCTTAATTGCCTGCCTATTTGCCTGCATAATTGCCTGCATAATTGCCTGCTTAATTACCTGCTTAATTGCCTGCCTAATTAACTGCCTGATTGACTGCCTAATTGCTTGTCTAATTGTCTGCCTAATTACCTGCCAAATTGCCTGCCTACCTAATAAACTGTTTAATTGCATTCCTAATTGCCTGCGCACCTAATATCTTCTCTAATTAACTGCCTAATTGCCTGCCTAATTGCCTGCCTAATTAACTGCCTATTATTCTGTCTAATAAACTGCCTAATTGCCTGCCAAATTGCCTGCCTAATTGCAAGCCAGCCTAAATGCCTGCTTAATTGCCTTCCTAATTGCCTGCCATATTAACTGCCTAATTGCCTGCATAATAAACTGCCTAATTGCCTGTCTAATTGCCTGCTTAATTGCCTGACTTTTTTCCTGTTTAATTGCCTGCCTAATAAACTGCCTAACTGCCTGCCTAATTGCCTGCTCAAGTAACTTCCTGCCTAATTGCTTGCCTAATTAACTGCCTAATTGCCTGCATAATTGCCTGCCCAATTGCTTGCCTAATTAATTGAGTTATTGCTTGCTAATTAACTGCCTTATTGCCTGCCTAATTGCCTGCCTAATCATCTGTCTTATTGCTTGCATAATTAACTGCTTATTTCCCTGCTTAATTGCCTGCCTAATTAACTGCTTATTCCCTGCCTTATTAACTGCCTAATTGCCTGCCTCATTGCCTGCCTAATTGCCTGCCTAATTAACTGCCTAATTGCCTGCCTAATTGCCTGCCTTATTGTCTGCTCACTATTTGCTTGCCTAATTGCCTGCCTTATTACCTGCCTTAATGCCTGCCTAATTGCCTGCCGAATTGTCTGCCTGACAAATATCCTGCCTAATTGCCAGCCTAATTTCCTGCCTAATTATCTGCCTAATCAAATGCCTAATTGCCTGCCTAATTGGCTGTCTTATTGCCTGCCTATTTGCCTGCCTTATTGCCTGCTTAATTAACTGCCTAATTGCCTGCCTAATTGCCTGCTTATTAGCTGCATAATTGCTTGCCTTACTAACTGCCTTATTGCCAGCCTTATTGCCTGCCTAATCATCTGTCTTATTGCCTGCCTAATTAACTGCTAAATTCCCTGCTTAATTGCCTGCCTATTTAACTGCCTAATTGCCTGCCTAATCAACTGGCTAATTGCCTGTCTCATTGCCTGCCTAATTAACTGCCTAATTGCCTGCCTTATTGCCTGCCTAATTGTCTGCTCACTATTTGCCTGCCTAATTGCCTCCTTAATTTGCTGCCTAATTGCCTGCCTAATTAACTGCCTAAATTACTGCCTTACTGCCTGCCTAATTGCCTGCCAGCCTAATTGTCCTAATTTCCTGCCTATTTTAGTGCCTTATTGCCTGCCTAATTAATTGTCTAATTGCCAGCCTAATTAACTGCCAAATTTCCTGCCTTATTAACTGCCTAATTTCCTGCCTTATTGCCTGCCTATTTGCCTGCCTAATTTACTGCCTAATTGCCTGCCTAATTGCCTGCCTAATTGCCTTCCTAATTAACTGCCTATTTGCCTGCTTAATTCTCTGCCTTACTGCCTGCCTAATTGCCTGCCTGTTTAAATGCCTGAATATTTGCCTGCCTAATTTCCTGCTCAATTGCCTGCCTAATTTCTTGCCTAATTAACTGCCTAATTACCTGCCTACTTGCCTGCCTAATTAACTGCCTAATTGCCTGCCTAATTAACTGCCTAAATGCCTGCCTAAAAGCCTGCCTAATTGCCTGCCTAATTAACTGCCGTATTGCCTGCCTAATTGCTTGCCTAATTGCCTGCCTAATCAACTGCCTAATTGCCTGCTTAAATGCTTGCCTAATTGCCTGCCTTTTTACCTGCCAAATTGCTTGGCTGCCTAATTAACTGCTTAATTGCCTGCCTTATTACCTGCCTGCCTAATTGCCTGCCTGCTTAATGGCCTGCCAGCCTAATTGCCTGCCTGCCTAATTTCCTGCCTAATTTTCTGCCTAATTTCCTGCCTAATTTACTGCCTAATTGCCTGCCTCATTGCCTGCCTAATTGTCTGCCTAATTGCTTGCCTAATCACCTACTTAATTGCGTGCCTAATTACCTGCCTACTTGCCTGCCTAATTAACTGCCTAATTGCCTGTCTAATTAACTGCCTAATAGCCTTCCTAATTGCCTACCTAATTACCTGCCAAATTGCCTGCTTGCCTAATGAATTGCTTAATTGCCTGCCTAATTGCCTGCCTGCCTAATCATCTGTTTAATTGCCTGCATAATTAACTACCTTCATACCTGCATTATTGCCTGCCTAGTTGCTTGCCTAATTAACTACCTTATTGCCTGCCTAATTGCCTGCTCTATTGCCTGCCTAAATAACTGCCTAATTGCCACCTAATTAACTGTCTAATTGCCTGCCTTATTAACTGCCTAATTTCCTGCCTAATTAACTGCCTAATTTCCTGCCTTATTGCCTGCTTATTAACTGCCTAATTGCCTGCCTAATTAACAGCCTAATTGCCTGATTTTTTAACTGCTAATTAACTGCCTAATTGCCTGCCTAATTATCTGCCTAATTGACTGCCTAATTGCCTACCTCATTAACTGCATAATTAACTGCCTTACTGCCTGCCTAATTGCTTGCCTGCCTAATTGCCTACCTAATTGCCTGCCTTCCTGCCTAATTAACTGCCTAATTTCCTGCCTAATTGCTTGCCTAATTGTCTGCCGAATTACCTGCCTAATGGCCTGCCTATTTGCCTGCCTAATTAACTGCCTAATTGCCTGCCTAATTAACTGACTAATTGCCTGCCTAATTATCTGCCTAATTGCCTACCTAATTAACGGCCTTACTGCCTGCCTAATTGCTTGCCTGCCTAATTGCCTACCTAATTGCCTAACTAATTGCCTGCCTTCCTGCTTAATTGCCTGCATTATTGCCTGCATAATTGCCTGCCTAATTGCCTGCCTAATTACCTGCTTATTGCCTGCCTAATATTTGCCTAATTGCCTGCCTAATTAACTGCCTTACTGCCTATCTAATTGCTTGCTTTCCTAATTGCCTACCTATTTGCTTGCCTTCCTGCCTAATTGCCTACCTAATTGACTTTATAATTGCCTGCCTTAATAACTGCCTAATTACCTGCTTAATTATATGCTTAATTGCCTGCCTTATTGCCAGCCTAATTGCCTGCCTAATCGCCTGCCTAATTGCCTGCCAAATTGCCTGCCTTATTACGTGCCAATTTGCCTGCTTACCCAATTAACTGCTTAAATGCATGCCTAATTGCCTGCCTGCCTAATTGCTTGCCTGCCTAATTGCCTACCTAATTGCCTGCCTATTTGAATTCATAATTGCCTGCCTTATTAACTGCCTAATTGCCTGCTTAATTAACTGCCTAATTGCCTGCTTAATTAACTGCCTAATTGCCTGCCTAATTGCCTGCCTCATTAAATGCCTAATTGCCTGCCTTATTAACTGCTTTAATAACTCCCTAATTGCCTGCCTTATAGCCTGACTAATTGCCTGCCTAATTGCTTGCCTAATTAACTAACTAATTGCGTGCATAATTACCTGCCTACTTGCCTGCCTAATTAACTGCCTAATTGCCTGCCCAATTCACTGACTAATTGCCTGCCTAATTGCCTGCCTAATTACCTGCCAAATAGCCTGCTTGCCTAATTAGTGCTTAATTGCCTGCACTAATTGCCTGCCTGCCAAATTACTTGCTTAATAGCATGCCTAATTACCTGCATAATAGTCTGCCTAATTAGGGGCCTAATTAACTGCCTAATTGCCTGCCTAATTAACTGCCTAACTGCCTGCCTAATTAACTGCCTAATTAAGTTCCTAATTGCCTGCCTAATTAAATGCCTAATATCCTGCCAGATTGCCTGCCTAATTGCCTGCCTAATTAACTGCCTAATTGCCTTCCTAATTAACTGCCTAATTGCCTGCCTGATTGCCTACTTTATTGCCTGCCTAATTTACTGCCTAATTGCCTTCCTAATTATTTGTCTAATCAACTGCCTGATTGCCTGCCCAATTATCTGCCTAATTGTATACCTAATTGCTTGCCTAATTGCCTGCCTAATTATCTGCCTAATTGCCTGCCTAATTAACTACCTAAATACCTGCATTATTGCCTGCCTAGTTGCTTGCCTAATTAACTACCTTAGTGCCTGCCTTATTAACTGCCTAATTTCCTGCCTTATTGCCTGCCTAATTGCCTGCCTAATTAACCGCCTAATTGCTTGCCTAATTAACTGCCTAATTGCCTGCTTAATTAACTGCCTATTTGTTTGCCTAATTGCCTGCATAATTGCTTGCCTAATTAACTGCTTAATTGCCTGCCTAACTAACAGCCTAATTGACTGCCTAATTGCCTGCCTAATTAACAGCATAATTAACTGCCTTACTGCCTGCCTAATTGCTTGCCTTCCTAATTGCCTACCTAATTGCCTGCCTTCCTGCCTAATTAACTGCCTAATTGCCTGCCTAATTGCTTGCCTAATTGTCTGCCGAATTACCTGCCTAATTGCCTGCCTATTTGCCTGCCTAATTAACTGCCTAATTGCCTGCCTAATTATCTGCCTAATTTCCTACCTAATTAACTGCCTTACTGCCTGCCTAATTGCTTGCCTGCCTAATTGCCTACCTAATTGCCTACCTAATTGCCTGCCTTCCTGCCTAATTGCCTGCATTATTGCCTGCGTAATTGCCTGCGTAATTGCCTGCCTAATTATTTGCCTAATTGCCTGCCTAATTAACTGCCTTACTGCCTATCTAATTGCTTGCCTTCCTAATTGCCTACCTATTTGCTTGCCTTCCTGCCTAATTGCCTGCCTAATTGACTTTATAATTGCCTGCCTTAATAACTGCCTAATTACCTGCTTAATTAACTGCTTAAATGCCTGCCTAATTGCCAGCCTAATTGCCTGCCTAATCGCCTGCCTAATTGCCTGCCAAATTGCTTGCCAAATTACGTTCTAATTTGCCTGCTTACCCAATTAACTGCTTAAATTCATGCCTAATTGCCTGCCTTCCTAATTGCCTGCCTATTTGAATTTATAATTGCCTGTCTAATTAACTGCCTAATTGCCTGCTTAATTAACTGCCTAATTGCCTGCTTAATTAACTGCCTAATTGCCTGCATTATTGCCTGTATCATTAAATGCCTAATTGCCTGCCTTATTAACTGCTTTATTAACTCCCTAATTGCCTGCCTTATAGCCTGACTAATTGCCTGCCGAATTACCTGCCAAATTGCCTGCCTAATTAACTGCTTATATATTGCCTAATTGCCTGCTCAATTAACTGCCTATTACCAGCCTAATTGCCTGACTAATTAACTTCCTTTTAGCCTGCCTAATTGCCTGCTTAATTGCCTGCCTAATTGCCTGCCTAAATAATTGCTTAATTGCCTGCCTAATTATCTGCCTAAATGCCTGCCTAATTAACTACCTAAATACCTGCATTATTGCCTGCCTAGTTGCTTGCCTAATTAACTACCTTATTGCCTGCCTAATTGCCTGCTCTATTGCCTGCTTAATAAACTGCCTAATTGCCACCTAATTAACTGCCTAATTAACTGCCTAATTGCTGTCCTATTTAACTGCCTTATTTCCTGCCTAATTGCCTGCCTAATCAACTGACTAATTGCCTGTCTCATTGCCTGCCTAATTAACTGCCTAATTGCCTGCCTTATTGCCTGCCTAATTGTCTGCTCACTATTTGCCTGCCTAATTGCCTCCTTAATTTGCTGCCTAATTGCCTGCCTAATTAACTGCCTAAATTACTGCCTTACTGCCTGCCTAATTGCCTGCCAGCCTAATTGTCCTAATTTCCTGCCTATTTTAGTGCCTTATTGCCTGCCGAATGTACTGCCTAATTGCCTGCCTAATTGCCTGCCTAATTGCCTGCCTAATTAACTGCCTTATTAACTGCCTAATAAACTGTCTAATTGCCTGCCTAATTTCCTGCCTAATTAACTTCCTAATTTCCTGCCTCATTGACTGCCTAATTGCCTGCCTAATTAATTGTCTAATTGCCAGCCTAATTAACTGCCGAATTTCCTGCCTTATTAACTGCCTAATTTCCTGCCTTATTGCCTGCCTATTTGCCTGCCTAATTTACTGCCTAATTGCCTGCCTAATTGCCTGCCTAATTGCCTTCCTAATTAACTGCCTATTTGCCTGCTTAATTCTCTGCCTTACTGCCTGCCTAATTGCCTGCCTGTTTAAATGCCTGAATATTTGCCTGCCTAATTTCCTGCTCAATTGCCTGCCTAATTTCTTGCCTAATTAACTGCCTAATTACCTGCCTACTTGCCTGCCTAATTAACTGCCTAATTGCCTGCCTAATTAACTGCCTAAATGCCTGCCTAAAAGCCTGCCTAATTGCCTGCCTAATTAACTGCCGTATTGCCTGCCTAATTGCTTGCCTAATTGCCTGCCTAATCAACTGCCTAATTGCCTGCTTAAATGCTTGCCTAATTGCCTGCCTTTTTACCTGCCAAATTGCTTGGCTGCCTAATTAACTGCTTAATTGCCTGCCTTATTACCTGCCTGCCTAATTGCCTGCCTGCTTAATGGCCTGCCAGCCTAATTGCCTGCCTGCCTAATTTCCTGCCTAATTTTCTGCCTATTTGCCTGCCTAATTTACTGCCTAATTGCCTGCCTCATTGCCTGCCTAATTGTCTGCCTAATTGCTTGCCTAATCACCTACTTAATTGCGTGCCTAATTACCTGCCTACTTGCCTGCCTAATTAACTGCCTAATTGCCTGTCTAATTAACTGCCTAATAGCCTTCCTAATTGCCTACCTAATTACCTGCCAAATTGCCTGCTTGCCTAATGAATTGCTTAATTGCCTGCCTAATTGCCTGCCTGCCTAATTATCTGTTTAATTGCCTGCATAATTAACTACCTTCATACCTGCATTATTGCCTGCCTAGTTGCTTGCCTAATTAACTACCTTATTGCCTGCCTAATTGCCTGCTCTATTGCCTGCCTAAATAACTGCCTAATTGCCACCTAATTAACTGTCTAATTGCCTGCCTTATTAACTGCCTAATTTCCTGCCTAATTAACTGCCTAATTTCCTGCCTTATTGCCTGCCTAATTAACTGCCTAATTGCCTGCCTAATTAACAGCCTAATTGCCTGATTTTTTAACTGCTAATTAACTGCCTAATTGCCTGCCTAATTATCTGCTTAATTGACTGCCTAATTGCCTACCTAATTAACTGCATAATTAACTGCCTTACTGCCTGCCTAATTGCTTGCCTGCCTAATTGCCTACCTAATTGCCTGCCTTCCTGCCTAATTAACTGCCTAATTGCCTGCCTAAATGCTTGCTTAATTGTCTGCCGAATTACCTGCCTAATGGCCTGCCTATTTGCCTGCCTAATTAACTGCCTAATTGCCTGCCTAATTAACTGACTAATTGCCTGCCTAATTATCTGCCTAATTGCCTACCTAATTAACGGCCTTACTGCCTGCCTAATTGCTTGCCTGCCTAATTGCCTACCTAATTGCCTAACTAATTGCCTGCCTTCCTGCTTAATTGCCTGCATTATTGCCTGCATAATTGCCTGCCTAATTGCCTGCCTAATTACCTGCTTATTGCCTGCCTAATATTTGCCTAATTGCCTGCCTAATTAACTGCCTTACTGCCTATCTAATTGCTTGCTTTCCTAATTGCCTACCTATTTGCTTGCCTTCCTGCCTAATTGCCTACCTAATTGACTTTATAATTGCCTGCCTTAATAACTGCCTAATTACCTGCTTAATTATATGCTTAATTGCCTGCCTTATTGCCAGCCTAATTGCCTGCCTAATCGCCTGCCTAATTGCCTGCCAAATTGCCTGCCTTATTACGTGCCAATTTGCCTGCTTACCCAATTAACTGCTTAAATGCATGCCTAATTGCCTGCCTGCCTAATTGCTTGCCTGCCTAATTGCCTACCTAATTGCCTGCCTATTTGAATTCATAATTGCCTGCCTTATTAACTGCCTAATTGCCTGCTTAATTAACTGCCTAATTGCCTGCTTAATTAACTGCCTAATTGCCTGCCTAATTGCCTGCCTCATTAACTGCCTAATTGCCTGCCTTATTAACTGCTTTAATAACTCCCTAATTGCCTGCTTTATAGCCTGACTAATTGCCTGCCTAATTGCTTGCCTAATTAACTAACTAATTGCGTGCATAATTACCTGCCTACTTGCCTGCCTAATTAACTGCCTAATTGCCTGCCCAATTAACTGACTAATTGCCTGCCTAATTGCCTGCCTAATTACCTGCCAAATAGCCTGCTTGCCTAATTAGTGCTTAATTGCCTGCACTAATTGCCTGCCTGCCAAATTACTTGCTTAATAGCATGCCTAATTACCTGCATAATAGTCTGCCTAATTAGGGGCCTAATTAACTGCCTAATTGCCTGCCTTATTAACTGCCTAATTGCCTGCCTAATTGCCTGCCTACTTAACTGGATAATTGCCTGCCTAATCAACTGCCTAATTTCCTGCCTAATTGCCTGCCTAATTAACTGCCTAATTGCCTGCCTTATTAACTGCCTAATTATCTGCCTAATTGCTTGCCTAATTGCCTGTCCATTTACCTGCCTAATTATCTCCCTAATTGCCTGCCTAATTAACTACCTAATTACCTGCCTAATTGCCTGCATAATTCTTTGCCTAATTAACTGCCTTATTGCCTGCCTAATTGCCTGCTCTATTGCCTGCCTAATTAACTGCCTAACTGCCTGCCTAATTAACTGCCTAATTAAGTGCCTAATTGCCTGCCTAATTAAATTCCTAATATCCTGCCTGATTGCCTGCCTAATTACCTGCCTAATTAACTGCCTAATTAACTGCCTAATTACCTGCCAAATTGCCTGCCTACCTAATAAACTGCTTAATTGCATTCCTAATTGACTGCCTGCCTAATTGCTTCCCTAATTAACTGCCTAATTGCCTGCTTAATTAACTGCCTAATTGCTTGCCTAATTGCCTGCCTAATTAACTGCCTAATTATCTGCCTAATTGCTTACCTAATTAACTACCTAATTGCGTGCAAAATTACCTGCCTACTTGCCTGCCTAATTAACTGCCTAATTGCCTGCCCAATTAACTGCCTAATTGCCTGCCTAATTGCCTGCCTAATTCCCTGCCAAATTGCCTGCTTGCCTAATTTACTGCTTAATTGCCTGCACTTATTGCCTGCCTGCCAAATTAAATGCTTAATAGCATGCCTTATTACCTGCTAATAGCCTGCCTAATTAGGGGCCTAAATAACTGCCTAATTGCCTGCATAATTAACTGCCTAATTGCCTGCCTAATTAACCGGCTAATTGCCTGCCTAATCAACTGCCAAATTTCCTGCCTAATTGCCTGCCTAATTAACTGCCTAATTGCCTGCCTAATTAACTGCCTAATTATCTGCCTAATTGCTTGCCTAGTTGCCTGTCCATTTACCTGCCTAATTATCTCCCTAATTGCCTGCCTAATTAACTACCTAATTGCCTGCCTAATTAACTGCCTAACTGCCTGCCTAATTAACTGCCTAATTAAGTTCCTAATTGCCTGCCTAATTAAATGCCTAATATCCTGCCAGATTGCCTGCCTAATTGCCTGCCTAATTAACTGCCTAATTGCCTTCCTAATTAACTGCCTAATTGCCTGCCTGATTGCCTACTTTATTGCCTGCCTAATTTACTGCCTAATTGCCTTCCTAATTATTTGTCTAATCAACTGCCTGATTGCCTGCCCAATTATCTGCCTAATTGTATACCTAATTGCTTGCCTAATTGCCTGCCTAATTATCTGCCTAATTGCCTGCCTAATTAACTACCTAAATACCTGCATTATTGCCTGCCTAGTTGCTTGCCTAATTAACTACCTTAGTGCCTGCCTTATTAACTGCCTAATTTCCTGCCTTATTGCCTGCCTAATTGCCTGCCTAATTAACCGCCTAATTGCTTGCCTAATTAACTGCCTAATTGCCTGCTTAATTAACTGCCTATTTGTTTGCCTAATTGCCTGCATAATTGCTTGCCTAATTAACTGCTTAATTGCCTGCCTAACTAACAGCCTAATTGACTGCCTAATTGCCTGCCTAATTAACAGCATAATTAACTGCCTTACTGCCTGCCTAATTGCTTGCCTTCCTAATTGCCTACCTAATTGCCTGCCTTCCTGCCTAATTAACTGCCTAATTGCCTGCCTAATTGCTTGCCTAATTGTCTGCCGAATTACCTGCCTAATTGCCTGCCTATTTGCCTGCCTAATTAACTGCCTAATTGCCTGCCTAATTATCTGCCTAATTTCCTACCTAATTAACTGCCTTACTGCCTGCCTAATTGCTTGCCTGCCTAATTGCCTACCTAATTGCCTACCTAATTGCCTGCCTTCCTGCCTAATTGCCTGCATTATTGCCTGCGTAATTGCCTGCGTAATTGCCTGCCTAATTAAATGCCTAATTGCCTGCCTAATTATTTGCCTAATTGCCTGCCTAATTAACTGCCTTACTGCCTATCTAATTGCTTGCCTTCCTAATTGCCTACCTATTTGCTTGCCTTCCTGCCTAATTGCCTGCCTAATTGACTTTATAATTGCCTGCCTTAATAACTGCCTAATTACCTGCTTAATTAACTGCTTAAATGCCTGCCTAATTGCCAGCCTAATTGCCTGCCTAATCGCCTGCCTAATTGCCTGCCAAATTGCTTGCCAAATTACGTTCTAATTTGCCTGCTTACCCAATTAACTGCTTAAATTCATGCCTAATTGCCTGCCTTCCTAATTGCCTACCTAATTGCCTGCCTATTTGAATTTATAATTGCCTGTCTAATTAACTGCCTAATTGCCTGCTTAATTAACTGCCTAATTGCCTGCTTAATTAACTGCCTAATTGCCTGCATTATTGCCTGTATCATTAAATGCCTAATTGCCTGCCTTATTAACTGCTTTATTAACTCCCTAATTGCCTGCCTTATAGCCTGACTAATTGCCTGCCGAATTACCTGCCAAATTGCCTGCCTAATTAACTGCTTATATATTGCCTAATTGCCTGCTCAATTAACTGCCTATTACCAGCCTAATTGCCTGACTAATTAACTTCCTTTTAGCCTGCCTAATTGCCTGCTTAATTGCCTGCCTAATTGCCTGCCTAAATAATTGCTTAATTGCCTGCCTAATTATCTGCCTAAATGCCTGCCTAATTAAGTACCTAAATACCTGCATTATTGCCTGCCTAGTTGCTTGCCTAATTAACTACCTTATTGCCTGCCTAATTGCCTGCTCTATTGCCTGCTTAATAAACTGCCTAATTGCCACCTAATTAACTGCCTAATTAACTGCCTAATTGCTGTCCTATTTAACTGCCTTATTTCCTGCCTAATTAACTGCCTAATTTCCTGCCTTATTGCCTGCCTTATTGCCTGTCTAATTTACTGCCTAATTGCCAGCCTAATTATCTGCCTTATATCCTGCCTAATTGCTTGCCTAATTGTCTGCCGAATTACCTGCCTAATTGCCTGCCTAATTGCCTGCCTTATTAACTGCCTAATTGACTACCTAATTAACTGTCTAACTGCCTGCCTAATTGCCTGTTTAATTAACTGCCTAATTGCAAGGCCTAATAAATTGCCTAATTTACTGCCTTATAGCCTTCCTAATTGCCTGCCTGCCTCAGAAACTTTCTGCCTAATTGCTTTCCTTATTGCTTGCCTAATTAACTGACTAATTGCCTCGTTAATTGCCTGCCTTATTGCCTTCCTTATTAACTGCCTAATTGCCTGCCTAATTAATTGAGTGTCTAATTGCCTGCCAGCCTAATTGCCTGCCTGCCTAATTTCCTGCCTTTTTTAGTGCATAATTAACTGCCTAATTGCCTGCCTAATTAACTGCCTAATTGCCTGCTTAAATGCCTGCCTAATTGACTGCCTTATTGTCTGCCTAATTGCTTGCCTAATTAACTACCTAATTGCGTGCATAATTACCTGCCTAATTGCCTGCCTAATTAACTGCCTAATTGCCTGCCCAATTAACTGCCTAATTGCCTGCCTAATTGCCTGCCTAATTACCTGCAAAAATTGCCTGCTTGCCTAATTTACTGCTTAATTGCCTGCACTAATTGCCTGCCTGCCAAATTACCTGCAAATAGCATGCCTAATTACCTGCTTAATAGCCTGCCTAATTAGGGGCTTTATTAACTGCCTAATTGCCTGCCTAATTAACTGCCTAATTGCCTGCCTAATTGCCTGCATAATTCTTTGCCTAATTAACTGCCTAATTGCCTGCCTAATTGCCTGCCTAATTAACTGGCTAATTGCCTGCCTAATCAACTGCCTAATTTCCTGCCTAATTATCTGCCTAATTGCTTGCCTAAATGCCTGTCCATTTACCTGCCTAATTATCTCCCTAATTGCCTGCCTAATTAACTACCTAATTGCCTGCCTAATTGCCTGCATAATTCTTTGCCTAATTAACTGCCTTATTGCCTGCCGAATTGCCTGCTCTATTGCCTGCCTAATTAACTGCCTAACTGTTTGCCTAATTAAATGCCTAATTAGGTGCCTAATTAAGTGCCTAATTGCCTGCCTAATTAAATGCCTAATATCCTGTCTGATTGCCTGCCTAATTGCCTGCCTAATTAACTGCCTAATTAACTGCCTAATTAACTGGCTAATTGCCTGCCTATTTGACTGCCTAATTAACTGCCTAATTGCCTGCCTAATTAACTGCCGTATTGCCTGCCTAATTGCTTGCCTAATTGCCTGCCTAATCAACTGCCTAATTGCCTGCTTAAATGCTTGCCTAATTGCCTGCCTTTTTACCTGCCAAATTGCTTGGCTGCCTAATTAACTGCTTAATTTCCTGCCTTATTACCTGCCTGCCTAATTGCCTGCCTGCTTAATGGCCTGCCAGCCTAATTGCCTGCCTGCCTAATTTCCTGCCTAATTTTCTGCCTAATTGCCTGCCTAATTTACTGCCTAATTGCCTGCCTCATTGCCTGCCTAATTGTCTGCCTAATTGCTTGCCTAATCACCTACTTAATTGCGTGCCTAATTACCTGCCTACTTGCCTGCCTAATTAACTGCCTAATTGCCTGTCTAATTAACTGCCTAATAGCCTTCCCAATTGCCTACCTAATTACCTGCCAAATTGCCTGCTTGCCTAATGAATTGCTTAATTGCCTGCCTAATTGCCTGCCTGCCTAATTATCTGTTTAATTGCCTGCATAATTAACTACCTTCATACCTGCATTATTGCCTGCCTAGTTGCTTGCCTAATTAACTACCTTATTGCCTGCCTAATTGCCTGCTCTATTGCCTGCCTAAATAACTGCCTAATTGCCACCTAATTAACTGTCTAATTGCCTGCCTTATTAACTGCCTAATTTCCTGCCTAATTAACTGCCTAATTTCCTGCCTTATTGCCTGCCTAATTAACTGCCTAATTGCCTGCCTAATTAACAGCCTAATTGCCTGATTTTTTAACTGCTAATTAACTGCCTAATTGCCTGCCTAATTATCTGCCTAATTGACTGCCTAATTGCCTGCCTAATTAACTGCATAATTAACTGCCTTACTGCCTGCCTAATTGCTTGCCTGCCTAATTGCCTACCTAATTGCCTGCCTTCCTGCCTAATTAACTGCCTAATTGCCTGCCTAATTGCTTGCCTAATTGTCTGCCGAATTACCTGCCTAATGGCCTGCCTATTTGCCTGCCTAATTAACTGCCTAATTGCCTGCCTAATTAACTGACTAATTGCCTGCCTAATTATCTGCCTAATTGCCTACCTAATTAACGGCCTTACTGCCTGCCTAATTGCTTGCCTGCCTAATTGCCTACCTAATTGCCTAACTAATTGCCTGCCTTCCTGCCTAATTGCCTGCATTATTGCCTGCATAATTGCCTGCCTAATTGCCTGCCTAATTACCTGCTTATTGCCTGCCTAATATTTGCCTAATTGCCTGCCTAATTAACTGCCTTACTGCCTATCTAATTGCTTGCTTTCCTAATTGCCTACCTATTTGCTTGCCTTCCTGACTAATTGCCTGCCTAATTGACTTTATAATTGCCTGCCTTAATAACTGCCTAATTACCTGCTTAATTATATGCTTAATTGCCTGCCTTATTGCCAGCCTAATTGCCTGCCTAATCGCCTGCCTAATTGCCTGCCAAATTGCCTGCCTTATTACGTGCCAATTTGCCTGCTTACCCAATTAACTGCTTAAATGCATGCCTAATTGCCTGCCTGCCTAATTGCTTGCCTGCCTAATTGCCTGCCTATTTGAATTCATAATTGCCTGCCTTATTAACTGCCTAATTGCCTGCTTAATTAACTGCCTAATTGCCTGCTTAATTAACTGCCTAATTGCCTGCCTAATTGCCTGCCTCATTAACTGCCTAATTGCCTGCCTTATTAACTGCTTTATTAACTCCCTAATTGCCTGCCTTATAGCCTGACTAATTGCCTGCCTAATTGCTTGCCTAATTAACTAACTAATTGCGTGCATAATTACCTGCCTACTTGCCTGCCTAATTAACTGCCTAATTGCCTGCCCAATTAACTGACTAATTGCCTGCCTAATTGCCTGCCTAATTACCTGCCAAATAGCCTGCTTGCCTAATTAGTGCTTAATTGCCTGCACTAATTGCCTGCCTGCCAAATTACTTGCTTAATAGCATGCCTAATTACCTGCTTAATAGTCTGCCTAATTAGGGGCCTAATTAACTGCCTAATTGCCTGCCTTATTAACTGCCTAATTGCCTGCCTAATTGCCTGCCTAATTGCCTGCCTACTTAACTGGATAATTGCCTGCCTAATCAACTGCCTAATTTCCTGCCTAATTGCCTGCCTAATTAACTGCCTAATTGCCTGCCTTATTACCTGCCTAATTATCTGCCTAATTGCTTGCCTAATTGCCTGTCCATTTACCTGCCTAATTATCTCCCTAATTGCCTGCCTAATTAACTACCTAATTACCTGCCTAATTGCCTGCATAATTCTTTGCCTAATTAACTGCCTTATTGCCTGCCTAATTGCCTGCTCTATTGCCTGCCTAATTAACTGCCTAACTGCCTGCCTAATTAACTGCCTAATTAAGTGCCTAATTGCCTGCCTAATTAAATTCCTAATATCCTGCCTGATTGCCTGCCTAATTACCTGCCTAATTAACTGCCTAATTAACTGCCTAATTGCCTGCCTATTTGACTGCCTAATTAACTGCCTAATTGACTGCCTAATTATCTGCCTAATTGACTGCCTTATTGCCTGCCTAATTGCTTGCCTAATTGTCTGCCTAATTACCTGCCAAATTGCCTGCCTACCTAATAAACTGCTTAATTGCATTCCTAATTGACTGCCTGCCTAATTGCTTCCCTAATTAACTGCCTAATTGCCTGCTTAATTAACTGCCTAATTGCTTGCCTAATTGCCTGCCTAATTAACTGCCTAATTATCTGCCTAATTGCTTACCTAATTAACTACCTAATTGCGTGCAAAATTACCTGCCTACTTGCCTGCCTAATTAACTGCCTAATTGCCTGCCCAATTAACTGCCTAATTGCCTGTCTAATTGCCTGCCTAATTCCCTGCCAAATTGCCTGCTTGCCTAATTTACTGCTTAATTGCCTGCACTTATTGCCTGCCTGCCAAATTAAATGCTTAATAGCATGCCTTATTACCTGCTTAATAGCCTGCCTAATAAGGGGCCTAAATAACTGCCTAATTGCCTGCGTAATTAACTGCCTAATTGCCTGCCTAATTGCCTGCCTAATTAACCGGCTAATTGCCTGCCTAATCAACTGCCAAATTTCCTGCCTAATTGCCTGCCTAATTAACTGCCTAATTGCCTGCCTAATTAACTGCCTAATTATCTGCCTAATTGCTTGCCTAGTTGCCTGTCCATTTACCTGCCTAATTATCTCCCTAATTGCCTGCCTAATTAACTACCTAATTGCCTGCCTAATTAACTGCCTAACTGCCTGCCTAATTAACTGCCTAATTAAGTTCCTAATTGCCTGCCTAATTAAATGCCTAATATCCTGCCAGATTGCCTGCCTAATTGCCTGCCTAATTAACTGCCTAATTGCCTTCCTAATTAACTGCCTAATTGCCTGCCTGATTGCCTACTTTATTGCCTGCCTAATTTACTGCCTAATTGCCTTCCTAATTATTTGTCTAATCAACTGCCTGATTGCCTGCACAATTATCTGCCTAATTGTATACCCAATTGCTTGCCTAATTGCCTGTCCAATTGCCTGCCTAATTATCTGCCTAATTGCCTGCCTAATTATCTGCCTAATTGCCTGCCTAATTAACTACCTAAATACCTGCATTATTGCCTGCCTAGTTGCTTGCCTAATTAACTACCTTAGTGCCTGCCTTATTAACTGCCTAATTTCCTGCCTTATTGCCTGCCTAATTGCCTGCCTAATTAACCGCCTAATTGCTTGCCTAATTAACTGCCTAATTGCCTGCTTAATTAACTGCCTATTTGTTTGCCTAATTGCCTGCATAATTGCTTGCCTAATTAACTGCTTAATTGCCTGCCTAACTAACAGCCTAATTGACTGCCTAATTGCCTGCCTAATTAACAGCATAATTAACTGCCTTACTGCCTGCCTAATTGCTTGCCTTCCTAATTGCCTACCTAATTGCCTGCCTTCCTGCCTAATTAACTGCCTAATTGCCTGCCTAATTGCTTGCCTAATTGTCTGCCGAATTACCTGCCTAATTGCCTGCCTATTTGCCTGCCTAATTAACTGCCTAATTGCCTGCCTAATTATCTGCCTAATTTCCTACCTAATTAACTGCCTTACTGCCTGCCTAATTGCTTGCCTGCCTAATTGCCTACCTAATTGCCTACCTAATTGCCTGCCTTCCTGCCTAATTGCCTGCATTATTGCCTGCGTAATTGCCTGCGTAATTGCCTGCCTAATTAAATGCCTAATTGCCTGCCTAATTATTTGCCTAATTGCCTGCCTAATTAACTGCCTTACTGCCTATCTAATTGCTTGCCTTCCTAATTGCCTACCTATTTGCTTGCCTTCCTGCCTAATTGCCTGCCTAATTGACTTTATAATTGCCTGCCTTAATAACTGCCTAATTACCTGCTTAATTAACTGCTTAAATGCCTGCCTAATTGCCAGCCTAATTGCCTGCCTAATCGCCTGCCTAATTGCCTGCCAAATTGCTTGCCAAATTACGTTCTAATTTGCCTGCTTACCCAATTAACTGCTTAAATTCATGCCTAATTGCCTGCCTTCCTAATTGCCTACCTAATTGCCTGCCTATTTGAATTTATAATTGCCTGTCTAATTAACTGCCTAATTGCCTGCTTAATTAACTGCCTAATTGCCTGCTTAATTAACTGCCTAATTGCCTGCATTATTGCCTGTATCATTAAATGCCTAATTGCCTGCCTTATTAACTGCTTTATTAACTCCCTAATTGCCTGCCTTATAGCCTGACTAATTGCCTGCCGAATTACCTGCCAAATTGCCTGCCTAATTAACTGCTTATATATTGCCTAATTGCCTGCTCAATTAACTGCCTATTACCAGCCTAATTGCCTGACTAATTAACTTCCTTTTAGCCTGCCTAATTGCCTGCTTAATTGCCTGCCTAATTGCCTGCCTAAATAATTGCTTAATTGCCTGCCTAATTATCTGCCTAAATGCCTGCCTAATTAACTACCTAAATACCTGCATTATTGCCTGCCTAGTTGCTTGCCTAATTAACTACCTTATTGCCTGCCTAATTGCCTGCTCTATTGCCTGCTTAATAAACTGCCTAATTGCCACCTAATTAACTGCCTAATTAACTGCCTAATTGCTGTCCTATTTAACTGCCTTATTTCCTGCCTAATTAACTGCCTAATTTCCTGCCTTATTGCCTGCCTTATTGCCTGTCTAATTAACTGCCTAATTGCCAGCCTAATTATCTGCCTTATATCCTGCCTAATTGCTTGCCTAATTGTCTGCCGAATTACCTGCCTAATTGCCTGCCTAATTGCCTGCCTAATGAACTGCCTAATTGACTGCCTAATTAACTGTCTAACTGCCTGCCTAATTGCCTGTTTAATTAACTGCCTAATTGCAAGGCCTAATAAATTGCCTAATTTACTGCCTTATAGCCTTCCTAATTGCCTGCCTGCCTCAGAAACTTTCTGCCTAATTGCTTTCCTTATTGCTTGCCTAATTAACTGCCTAATTGCCTCGTTAATTGCCTGCCTAATTGCCTTCCTTATTAACTGCCTAATTGCCTGCCTAATTAATTGACTGTCTAATTGCCTGCCAGCCTAATTGCCTGCCTGCCTAATTTCCTGCCTTTTTTAGTGCATAATTAACTGCCTAATTGCCTGCCTAATTAACTGCCTAATTGCCTGCTTAAATGCCTGCCTAATTGACTGCCTAATTGTCTGCCTAATTGCTTGCCTAATTAACTACCTAATTGCGTGCATAATTACCTGCCTAATTGCCTGCCTAATTAACTGCCTAATTGCCTGCCCAATTAACTGCCTAATTGCCTGCCTAATTGCCTGCCTAATTACCTGCAAAAATTGCCTGCTTGCCTAATTTACTGCTTAATTGCCTGCACTAATTGCCTGCCTGCCAAATTACCTGCAAATAGCATGCCTAATTACCTGCTTAATAGCCTGCCTAATTAGGGGCTTTATTAACTGCCTAATTGCCTGCCTAATTAACTGCCTAATTGCCTGCCTAATTGCCTGCATAATTCTTTGCCTAATTAACTGCCTAATTGCCTGCCTAATTGCCTGCCTAATTAACTGCCTAATTAACTGCCTAATTAACTGGCTAATTGCCTGCCTATTTGACTTCCTAATTAACTGCCTAATTGACTGCCAAATTATCTGCCTAATTGACTGCCTTATTGCCTGCCTAATTACTTGCCTAATTGTCTTCCTAATTACCTGCCAAATTGCCTGCCTACCTAATAAACTGCTTAATTGCATTCCTAATTGCCTGCCTGCCTAATTGCTTCCCTAATTAACTTCATAATTGCCTGCTTAATTAACTGCCTAATTGCTTGCCTAATTGCCTGCCTAATTAACTGCCTAATTAAAAGCCTAATTGCCTGCCTTATTAACTGCCTAATTTCCTGCCTTATTGCCTGCCTAATTGCCTGCTTAATTAACTGCTTAATTTCTTGCCTAATTAACTGCCTAATTGCCTGCTTAATTAATTGCCTATTTGCCTGCCTAATTGCCTGCATAATTATTGCCTAATTAACTGCCTTATTGCCTGCCTAATTGCCTGCTCTATTGCCTGCCTAATTAACTGCCTAACTGTTTGCCTAATTAACTGCCTAATTAGGTGCCTAACTGCCTGCCTTATTAACTGCCTAATTTCCTGCCTTATTGCCTGCCTAATTAACTGCCTAATAGCCTGCCTAATTGCCTACTTAATTAAATGCCTAATTGCCTGCCTAATTGCCTGCCTAATTAACTGCCTATTTGCCTGCCTAATAAACTGCCTAATTGCCTGCCAAATTGCCTGCATAATTGCCTGCCTAATTGCCTGCCTTATTGCCTGCCTGCCTGCCTAAATGCCTGCATAATTGCCTTTCTAATTGCCTGCCTTATTAACTGCCTAATTGCCTGCTTAATTAACTGCCTAATTACCTGCTTAATTGCCTGCTTATTTGCCTGCATAATTGCCTGCATAATTGCCTGCTTAATTACCTGCTTAATTGCCTGCCTAATTAACTGCCTGATTGACTGCCTAATTGCTTGTCTAATTGTCTGCCTAATTACCTGCCAAATTGAATGCCTACCTAATAAACTGTTAAATTGCATTCCTAATTGCCTGCGCGCCTAATATCTTCCCTAATTAACTGCCTAATTGCCTGCCTAATTGCCTGCCTAATTAACTGCCTATTATTCTGTCTAATAAACTGCCTAATTGCCTGCCTAATTGCATGCCAGCCTAAATGCCTGCTTAATGGCTTTCCTAATTGCCTGCCATATTAACTGCCTAATTGCCTGCATAATAAACTGCCTAATTGCCTGTCTAATTGCCTGCTTAATTGCCTGCCTTTTTCCTGTTTAATTGCCTGCCTAATTAACTGCCTAACTGCCTGCCTAATTGCCTACCTAAGTAACTTCCTGCCTAATTGCTTGCCTAATTAACTGCCTAATTGCCTGCTTAATTGCCTGCCCAATTGCCTGCCTAATAAATTGCGTAATTGCTTGCTAATTAACTGCCTTATTGCCTGCCTAATTGCCTGCCTAATCATCTGTCTTATTGCTTGCATAATTAACTGCTTATTTCCCTGCTTAATTGCCTGCCTAATTAACTGCTTATTGCCTGCCTTATTAACTGCCTAATTGCCTGCCTCATTGCCTACCTAATTGCCTGCCTAATTGTCTGCTCACTATTTGCCTGCCTAATTGCCTGCCTAATTGTCTGCTCACTATTTGCCTGCCTAATTGCCTGCCTAATTGCCTGCCTAATTACCTGCCTAATTGCCCGCTTAATTGCCTGCCTAATTGTCTGCCTGACAAATATCCTGCTTAATTGCCAGCCTAATTTCCTGCCTAATTATCTGCCTAATTAAATGCCTAATTGCCTGCCTAATTGGCTGTCTTATTGCCTGCCTATTTGCCTGCCTTATTGCCTGCTTAATTAACTGCCTAATTGCCTGCCTAATTGCCTGCTTATTAGCTGCATAATTGCTTGCCTTACTAACTGCCTTATTGCCTGCCTTATTGCCTGCCTAATCATCTGTCTTATTGCCTGCCTAATTAACTGCTTAATTCCCTGCTTAATTGCCTGCCTATTTAACTGCCTAATTGCCTGCCTAATCAACTGACCTATTGCCTGCCCCATTGCCTGCCTAATTAACTGCCTAATTGCCTGCCTTATTGCGTGCCTAATTGTCTGCTCACTATTTGCCTGCCTCATTGCCTCCTTAATTGCCTGCCTAATTGCCTGCCTAATTAACTGTCTAATATAACTGCCTTACTGCCTGCCTAATTGCCTGCCAGCCTAATTATCTGCCTGCCTAATTTCCTGCCTATTTTAGTGCCTTATTGCCTGCCAAATTTACTGCCTAATTGCCTGCCTAATTGCCTGCCTAATTGCCTGCCTAATTAACTGCCTAATTAACTGCCTAATAAACTGTCTAATTGCCTGCCTAATTTCCTGCCTAATTAACTGCCTAATTTCCTGCCTTATTGCCTGCCTAATTGCCTGCCTAATTAATTGTCTAATTGCCAGCCTAATTAACTGCCTAATTTCCTGCCTAATTAACTGCCTAATTTCCTGCCTTATTGCCTGCCTATTTGCCTGCTTAATTTACTGCCTAATTGCCTGCCTAATTTCCTGCTCAATTGCCTGCCTTATTACTTGCCTAATTGCCTGCCTAATAACTGCCTAATTACCTGCCTACTTGCCTGCCTAATTAACTGCCTAATTGCCTGCCTAATTAACTGCCTAAATGCCTGCCTAAAAGCCTGCCTAATTGCCTGCCTAATTAACTGCCTAATTGCCTGCCTAATTGCTGCCTAATTGCTTGCCTAATTGCCTGCCTAATTGCCTGCCTAATTGCCTGCTTAATTGCTTGCCTAATTGCCTGCCTAATTACCTGCCAAATTGCTTGCCTGCCTAATTAACTGCTTAATTGCCTGCCTTATTACCTGCCTGCCTAATTGCCTGCCTGCTTAATGGCCTGCCAGCCTAATTGCCTGCCTGCCTAATTTCCTGCCTAATTTCCTGCCTTATTGCCTGCCTAATTTACTGCCTAATTGCCTGCCTCATTGCCTGCCTAATTGTCTGCCTAATTGCTTGCCTAATCACCTACCTAATTGCGTGCCTAATTACCTGCCTACTTGCCTGCCTAATTAACTGCCTAACTGCCTGTCTAATTAACTGCCTAATAGCCTTCCTAATTGCCTACCTAATTACCTGCCAAATTGCCTGCTTGCCTAATGAATTGCTTAATAGCCTGCCTAATTGCCTGCCTGCCTAATTATCTGTTTAATTGCCTGCCTAATTAACTACCGAAATACCTGCATTATTGCCTGCCTAGTTGCTTGCCTAATTAACTACCTTATTGCCTGCCTAATTGCCTGCTCTATTGCCTGCCTAATTAACTGCCTAATTGCCACCTAATTAACTGCCTAATTAACTGTCTAATTGCCTGCCTAATTAACTGCCTAATTTCCTGCCTAAATAACTGCCTAATTTCCTGCCTAATTAACTGCCTAATTGCCTGCCTAATTAACAGCCTAATTGCCTGCCTTTTTTACTGCCTAATTAACTGCCTAATTGCCTGCCTAATTATCTGCCTAATTAACTGCCTAATTGCCTGCCTAATTGCCTACCTAATTAACGGACTTACTGCCTGCCTAATTGCTTGCCTGCCTAATTGCCTACCTAATTGCCTGCCTTCCTGCTTAATTGCCTGCATTATTGCCTGCGTTATTGCCTGCCTAATTACCTGCTTATTGCCTGCCTAATATTTGCCTAATTGCCTGCCTAATTAACTGCCTTAATGCCTATCTAATTGCTTGCTTTCCTAATTGCCTACCTATTTGCTTGCCTTCCTGCCTAATTGCCTGCCTAATTTACTTTATAATTGCCTGCCTTAATAACTGTCTAATTACCTGCTTAATTAACTGCTTAATTGTCAGCCTTATTGCCAGCCTAATTGCCTGCCTAATCGCCTGCCTAATTGCCTGCCAAATCGCCTGCCTAATTACGTGCCAATTCGCCTGCTTACACAATTAACTGCTTAAATGCATGCCTAATTGCCTGCTTGCCTAATTGCTTGCCTGCCTAATTGCCGACCTAATTGCCTGTTATTTGAATACATAATTGCCTGCCTTATTAACTGCCTAATTGCCTGATTAATTAACTGCCTAATTGCCTGCTTAATTAACTGCCTAATTGCCTGCTTAATTAACTGCCTAATTGCCTGCTTTATTGCCTGCCTCATTAACTGCCTAATTGCCTGCCTTATTAACTGCTTTATTAACTCCCTAATTGCCTGCCTTATAGCCTGACTAATTGCCTGCCGAATTACCTGCCAAATTGCCTGCCTAATTAACTGCTTAATATATTGCCTTATTGCCTGCATAATTGCCTGCTCAATTAACTACCTCTTACCAGCCGAATTGCCTGCCTAATTGCCTGACTAATTAACTTCCTTATAGCCTGCTTAATTGCCTGCTTAATTGCCTGCCTAATTGTTTACCTAAATAATTGCCTAATTGCCTGCCTAATTATCTGCCTAATTGCCTGCCTAATTGCCTGCCCAATTAACTGCCTAATTGCCTGCCTAATTGCCTGCCTAATTACCTGCAAAAATTGCCTGCTTGCCTAATTTACTGCTTAATTGCCTGCACTAATTGCCTGCCTGCCAAATTACCTGCAAATAGCATGCCTAATTACCTGCTTAATAGCCTGCCTAATTAGGGGCTTTATTAACTGCCTAATTAACTGCCTTACTGCCTGCCTAATTGCTTGCCTGCCTAATTGCCTACCTAATTGCCTGCCTTCCTGCCTAATTAACTGCCTAATTGCCTGACTAATTGCTTGCCTAATTGTCTGCCGAATTACCTGCCTAATTGCCTGCCTATTTGCCTGCCTAATTAACTGCCTAATTGCCTGCCTAATTGCCTACCTAATTAACGGACTTACTGCCTGCCTAATTGCTTGCCTGCCTAATTGCCTACCTAATTGCCTGCCTTCCTGCTTAATTGCCTGCGTTATTGCCTGCCTAAATACCTCCTTATTGCCTGCCTAATATTTGCCTAATTGCCTGCCTAATTAACTGCCTTAATGCCTATCTAATTGCTTGCTTTCCTAATTGCCTACCTATTTGCTTGCCTTCCTGCCTAATTGCCTGCCTAATTTACTTTATAATTGCCTGCCTTAATAACTGTCTAATTACCTGCTTAATTAACTGCTTAATTGTCTGCCTTATTGCCAGCCTAATTGCCTGCCTAATCGCCTGCCTAATTGCCTGCCAAATCGCCTGCCTAATTACGTGCCAATTCGCCTGCTTACACAATTAACTGCTTAAATGCATGCCTAATTGCCTGCTTGCCTAATTGCTTGCCTGCCTAATTGCCGACCTAATTGCCTGTTATTTGAATACATAATTGCCTGCCTTATTAACTGCCTAATTGCCTGATTAATTAACTGCCTAATTGCCTGCTTAATTAACTGCCTAATTGCCTGCTTAATTAACTGCCTAATTGCCTGCTTTATTGCCTGCCTCATTAACTGCCTAATTGCCTGCCTTATTAACTGCTTTATTAACTCCCTAATTGCCTGCCTTATAGCCTGACTAATTGCCTGCCGAATTACCTGCCAAATTGCCTGCCTAATTAACTGCTTAATATATTGCCTTATTGCCTGCATAATTGCCTGCTCAATTAACTACCTCTTACCAGCCGAATTGCCTGCCTAATTGCCTGACTAATTAACTTCCTTATAGCCTGCTTAATTGCCTGCTTAATTGCCTGCCTAATTGTTTACCTAAATAATTGCCTAATTGCCTGCCTAATTATCTGCCTAATTGCCTGCCTAATTAACTACCCAAATACCTGCATTATTGCCTGCCTATTTGCTTGCCTAATTAACTACATTAATGCCTGCCTAATTGCTTGCTCTATTGCCTGCTTAATAAACTGCCTAATTGCCACCTAATTAACTGCCTAATTAACTGTCTAATTACCTGCCTATTTAACTGCCTTATTTCCTGCCTAATTAACTGCCTAATTTCCTGCCTTATTGCCTGCCTAATTGCCTGCCTAATTAACTGCCTAATTGCCTGACAAATTAACTGCCTTATTGCCTGCCTAATTGCCTGTTTAATTAACTGCCTAATTGCAAGGCCTAATAAACTGCCTAATTTACTGCCTTATAGCCTTCCTAATTGCCTGCCTGCCTAAGTAACTTCCTGCCTAATTGATTTCCTTATTGCTTGCCTAATTAACTGCCTAATTGCCTCCTTAATTGCCTGCCTAATTGCATGCCTTATTAACTGCCTAATTGCCTGCCTAATTAATTGCCTGCCTAATTGCCTGCCAGCCTAATTGCCTGCCTGCCTAATTTTCTGCCTGATTTAGTGCATAATTTACTGCCTAATTGCCTGCCTAATTAACTGCCTAATTAACTGCCTAATTACCTGCCTATTTAACTGCCTTATTACCTGCCTAATTGCTTGCCTAATTGTCTGCCTTATTACCTGCCTAATTGCCTGCCTAATTGCCTGCCTATTTAACTGCCTAAATGCCTGCCTAATTAACTGTCTAATTGCCTGCCTAATTGCCTGTTTAATTAACTGCCTAATTGCAAGGCCTAATAAACTGCCTAATTTACTGCCTTATAGCCTTCCTAATTGCCTGCCTGCCTAAGTAACTTCCTGCCTAATTGATTTCCTTATTGCTTGCCTAATTAACTGCCTAATTGCCTCCTTAATTGCCTGCCTAATTGCATGCCTTATTAACTGCCTAATTGCCTGCCTAATTAATTGCCTGCCTAATTGCCTGCCAGCCTAATTGCCTGCCTGCCTAATTTTCTGCCTGATTTAGTGCATAATTTACTGCCTAATTGCCTGCCTAATTGCCTGCCTAATTGCTTGCCTAATTAACTGCCTAATTGCCTGCTTAAATGCCTGCCTAATTGACTGCCTAATTGTTTGCCTAATTAACTACCTAATTGCGTGCATAATTACCTGCCTACTTGCCTGCCTAATTAACTGCCTAATTGCCTGCCCAATTAACTGCCTAATTGCCTGCCTAATTGCCTGCCTAATTACCTGCCAAATTTCCTGCTTGCCTAATTATTGCTTAATTGCCTGCACTAATTGCCTGCCTGCCAAATTACCTGCTTAATAGCATGCCTAATTACCTGCTTAATAGCCTGCCTAATTAGGGGCCAAATTAACTACCTAATTGCCTGCCTTATAACTGCCTAATTGCCTGCCGAATTACCTGCCAAATTGCCTGCCTAATTAACTGCTTAATATATTGCCTCATAGCCTGCCTAATTGTCTGCCTAATTGCTTGCCTAATCACCTACCTAATTGCGTGCCTAATTACCTGCCTACTTGCCTGCCTAATTAACTGCCTAACTGCCTGTCTAATTAACTGCCTAATAGCCTTCCTAATTGCCTACCTAATTACCTGCCAAATTGCCTGCTTGCCTAATGAATTGCTTAATAGCCTGCCTAATTGCCTGCCTGCCTAATTATCTGTTTAATTGCCTGCCTAATTAACTACCTAAATACCTGCATTATTGCCTGCCTAGTTGCTTGCCTAATTAACTACCTTATTGCCTGTCTAATTGCCTGCTCTATTGCCTGCCTAATTAACTGCCTAATTGCCACCTAATTAACTGCCTAACTAACTGTCTAATTGCTTGCCTAATTAACTGCCTAATTTCCTGCCTAAATAACTGCCTAATTTCCTGCCTTATTGCCTGCCTAATTAACTGCCTAATTGCCTGCCTAATTAACAGCCTAATTGCCTGCCTTTTTTACTGCCTAATTAACTGCCTAATTGCCTGCCTTTTTAACTGCCTAATTTCCTGCCTTATTGCCTGCCTAATTGCCTGCTTAATTAACTGCTTAATTTCTTGCCTAATTAACTGCCTAATTGCCTGCTTAATTAATTGCCTATTTGCCTGCCTAATTGCCTGCATAATTATTGCCTAATTAACTGCCTTATTGCCTGCCTAATTGCCTGCTCTATTGCCTGCCTAATTAACTGCCTAACTGTTTGCCTAATTAACTGCCTAATTGCCTGCCTTATTAACTGCCTAATTTCCTGCCTTATTGCCTGCCTAATTAACTGCCTAATAGCCTGCCTAATTGCCTACTTAATTAAATGCCTAATTGCCTGCCTAATTGCCTGCCTAATTAACTGCCTATTTGCCTGCCTAATAAACTGCCTAATTGCCTGCCAAATTGCCTGCATAATTGCCTGCCTAATTGCCTGCCTTATTGCCTGCCTGCCTGCCTAAATGCCTGCATAATTGCCTTTCTAATTGCCTGCCTTATTAACTGCCTAATAGCCTGCTTAATTAACTGCCTAATTACCTGCTTAATTGCCTGCTTATTTGCCTGCATAATTGCCTGCATAATTGCCTGCTTAATTACCTGCTTAATTGCCTGCCTAATTAACTGCCTGATTGACTGCCTAATTGCTTGTCTAATTGTCTGCCTAATTACCTGCCAAATTGAATGCCTACCTAATAAACTGTTAAATTGCATTCCTAATTGCCTGCGCGCCTAATATCTTCCCTAATTAACTGCCTAATTGCCTGCCTAATTGCCTGCCTAATTAACTGCCTATTATTCTGTCTAATAAACTGCCTAATTGCCTGCCTAATTGCATGCCAGCCTAAATGCCTGCTTAATGGCTTTCCTAATTGCCTGCCATATTAACTGCCTAATTGCCTGCATAATAAACTGCCTAATTGCCTGTCTAATTGCCTGCTTAATTGCCTGCCTTTTTCCTGTTTAATTGCCTGCCTAATTAACTGCCTAACTGCCTGCCTAATTGCCTACCTAAGTAACTTCCTGCCTAATTGCTTGCCTAATTAACTGCCTAATTGCCTGCTTAATTGCCTGCCCAATTGCCTGCCTAATAAATTGCGTAATTGCTTGCTAATTAACTGCCTTATTGCCTGCCTAATTGCCTGCCTAATCATCTGTCTTATTGCTTGCATAATTAACTGCTTATTTCCCTGCTTAATTGCCTGCCTAATTAACTGCTTATTGCCTGCCTTATTAACTGCCTAATTGCCTGCCTCATTGCCTGCCTAATTGCCTGCCTAATTAACTGCCTAATTGCCTGCCTAATTGCCTGCCTAATTGTCTGCTCACTATTTGCCTGCCTAATTGCCTGCCTAATTGCTTGCCTAATTACCTGCCTAATTGCCCGCTTAATTGCCTGCCTAATTGTCTGCCTGACAAATATCCTGCTTAATTGCCAGCCTAATTTCCTGCCTAATTATCTGCCTAATTAAATGCCTAATTGCCTGCCTAATTGGCTGTCTTATTGCCTGCCTATTTGCCTGCCTTATTGCCTGCTTAATTAACTGCCTAATTGCCTGCCTAATTGCCTGCTTATTAGCTGCATAATTGCTTGCCTTACTAACTGCCTTATTGCCTGCCTTATTGCCTGCCTAATCATCTGTCTTATTGCCTGCCTAATTAACTGCTTAATTCCCTGCTTAATTGCCTGCCTATTTAACTGCCTAATTGCCTGCCTAATCAACTGACCTATTGCCTGCCCCATTGCCTGCCTAATTAACTGCCTAATTGCCTGCCTTATTGCGTGCCTAATTGTCTGCTCACTATTTGCCTGCCTAATTGCCTCCTTAATTGCCTGCCTAATTGCCTGCCTAATTAACTGTCTAATATAACTGCCTTACTGCCTGCCTAATTGCCTGCCAGCCTAATTATCTGCCTGCCTAATTTCCTGCCTATTTTAGTGCCTTATTGCCTGCCAAATTTACTGCCTAATTGCCTGCCTAATTGCCTGCCTAATTGCCTGCCTAATTAACTGCCTAATTAACTGCCTAATAAACTGTCTAATTGCCTGCCTAATTTCCTGCCTAATTAACTGCCTAATTTCCTGCCTTATTGCCTGCCTAATTGCCTGCCTAATTAATTGTCTAATTGCCAGCCTAATTAACTGCCTAATTTCCTGCCTAATTAACTGCCTAATTTCCTGCCTTATTGCCTGCCTATTTGCCTGCTTAATTTACTGCCTAATTGCCTGCCTAATTTCCTGCTCAATTGCCTGCCTTATTACTTGCCTAATTGCCTGCCTAATTAACTGCCTAATTACCTGCCTACTTGCCTGCCTAATTAACTGCCTAATTGCCTGCCTAATTAACTGCCTAAATGCCTGCCTAAAAGCCTGCCTAATTGCCTGCCTAATTTCCTGCTCAATTGCCTGCCTTATTACTTGCCTAATTGCCTGCCTAATTAACTGCCTAATTACCTGCCTACTTGCCTGCCTAATTAACTGCCTAATTGCCTGCCTAATTAACTGCCTAAATGCCTGCCTAAAAGCCTGCCTAATTGCCTGCCTAATTAACTGCCTAATTGCCTGCCTAATTGCTGCCTAATTGCTTGCCTAATTGCCTGCCTAATCAACTGCCTAATTGCCTGCCTAATTGCCTGCTTAATAGCTTGCCTAATTGCCTGCCTAATTACCTGCCAAATTGCTTGCCTGCCTAATTAACTGCTTAATTGCCTGCCTTATTACCTGCCTGCCTAATTGCCTGCCTGCTTAATGGCCTGCCAGCCTAATTGCCTGCCTGCCTAATTTCCTGCCTAATTTCCTGCCTTATTGCCTGCCTAATTTACTGCCTAATTGCCTGCCTCATTGCCTGCCTAATTGTCTGCCTAATTGCTTGCCTAATCACCTACCTAATTGCGTGCCTAATTACCTGCCTACTTGCCTGCCTAATTAACTGCCTAACTGCCTGTCTAATTAACTGCCTAATAGCCTTCCTAATTGCCTACCTAATTACCTGCCAAATTGCCTGCTTGCCTAATGAATTGCTTAATAGCCTGCCTAATTGCCTGCCTGCCTAATTATCTGTTTAATTGCCTGCCTAATTAACTACCTAAATACCTGCATTATTGCCTGCCTAGTTGCTTGCCTAATTAACTACCTTATTGCCTGCCTAATTGCCTGCTCTATTGCCTGCCTAATTAACTGCCTAATTGCCACCTAATTAACTGCCTAATTAACTGTCTAATTGCCTGCCTAATTAACTGCCTAATTTCCTGCCTAAATAACTGCCTAATTTCCTGCCTAATTAACTGCCTAATTGCCTGCCTAATTAACAGCCTAATTGCCTGCCTTTTTTACTGCCTAATTAACTGCCTAATTGCCTGCCTAATTATCTGCCTAATTGACTGCCTAATTGCCTGACTAATTAACTGCATAATTAACTGCCTTACTGCCTGCCTAATTGCTTGCCTGCCTAATTGCCTACCTAATTGCCTGCCTTCCTGCCTAATTAACTGCCTAATTGCCTGACTAATTGCTTGCCTAATTGTCTGCCGAATTACCTGCCTAATTGCCTGCCTATTTGCCTGCCTAATTAACTGCCTAATTGCCTGCCTAATTGCCTACCTAATTAACGGACTTACTGCCTGCCTAATTGCTTGCCTGCCTAATTGCCTACCTAATTGCCTGCCTTCCTGCTTAATTGCCTGCATTATTGCCTGCGTTATTGCCTGCCTAATTACCTGCTTATTGCCTGCCTAATATTTGCCTAATTGCCTGCCTAATTAACTGCCTTAATGCCTATCTAATTGCTTGCTTTCCTAATTGCCTACCTATTTGCTTGCCTTCCTGCCTAATTGCCTGCTGAATTTACTTTATAATTGCCTGCCTTAATAACTGTCTAATTACCTGCTTAATTAACTGCTTAATTGTCTGCCTTATTGCCAGCCTAATTGCCTGCCTAATCGCCTGCCTAATTGCCTGCCAAATCGCCTGCCTAATTACGTGCCAATTCGCCTGCTTACACAATTAACTGCTTAAATGCATGCCTAATTGCCTGCTTGCCTAATTGCTTGCCTGCCTAATTGCCGACCTAATTGCCTGTTATTTGAATACATAATTGCCTGCCTTATTAACTGCCTAATTGCCTGATTAATTAACTGCCTAATTGCCTGCTTAATTAACTGCCTAATTGCCTGCTTAATTAACTGCCTAATTGCCTGCTTTATTGCCTGCCTCATTAACTGCCTAATTGCCTGCCTTATTAACTGCTTTATTAACTCCCTAATTGCCTGCCTTATAGCCTGACTAATTGCCTGCCGAATTACCTGCCAAATTGCCTGCCTAATTAACTGCTTAATATATTGCCTTATTGCCTGCATAATTGCCTGCTCAATTAACTACCTCTTACCAGCCGAATTGCCTGCCTAATTGCCTGACTAATTAACTTCCTTATAGCCTGCTTAATTGCCTGCTTAATTGCCTGCCTAATTGTTTACCTAAATAATTGCCTAATTGCCTGCCTAATTATCTGCCTAATTGCCTGCCTAATTAACTACCCAAATACCTGCATTATTGCCTGCCTATTTGCTTGCCTAATTAACTGCATTAATGCCTGCCTAATTGCTTGCTCTATTGCCTGCTTAATAAACTGCCTAATTGCCACCTAATTAACTGCCTAATTAACTGCCTAATTACCTGCCTATTTAACTGCCTTATTTCCTGCCTAATTAACTGCCTAATTTCCTGCCTTATTGCCTGCCTAATTGCCTGCCTAATTAACTGCCTAATTGCCTGACAAATTAACTGCCTTATTGCCTGCCTAATTGCCTGTTTAATTAACTGCCTAATTGCAAGGCCTAATAAACTGCCTAATTTACTGCCTTATAGCCTTCCTAATTGCCTGCCTGCCTAAGTAACTTCCTGCCTAATTGATTTCCTTATTGCTTGCCTAATTAACTGCCTAATTGCCTCCTTAATTGCCTGCCTAATTGCATGCCTTATTAACTGCCTAATTGCCTGCCTAATTAATTGCCTGCCTAATTGCCTGCCAGCCTAATTGCCTGCCTGCCTAATTTTCTGCCTAATTAAGTGCATAATTTACTGCCTAATTGCCTGCCTAATTAACTGCCTAATTAACTGCCTAATTACCTGCCTATTTAACTGCCTTATTACCTGCCTAATTGCTTGCCTAATTGTCTGCCTTATTACCTGCCTAATTGCCTGCCTAATTGCCTGCCTATTTAACTGCCTAAATGCCTGCCTAATTAACTGTCTAATTGCCTGCCTAATTGCCTGTTTAATTAACTGCCTAATTGCAAGGCCTAATAAACTGCCTAATTTACTGCCTTATAGCCTTCCTAATTGCCTGCCTGCCTAAGTAACTTCCTGCCTAATTGCCTGCCTAATTGCCTGCCTAATTAACTGCCTAATTGCCTGCTTAAATGCCTGCCTAATTGACTGCCTAATTGTTTGCCTAATTAACTACCTAATTGCGTGCATAATTACCTGCCTACTTGCCTGCCTAATTAACTGCCTAATTGCCTGCCCAATTAACTGCCTAATTGCCTGCCTAATTGCCTGCCTAATTACCTGCCAAATTTCCTGCTTGCCTAATTATTGCTTAATTGCCTGCACTAATTGCCTGCCTGCCAAATTACCTGCTTAATAGCATGCCTAATTACCTGCTTAATAGCCTGCCTAATTAGGGGCCAAATTAACTACCTAATTGCCTGCCTTATAACTGCCTAATTGCCTGCCGAATTACCTGCCAAATTGCCTGCCTAATTAACTGCTTAATATATTGCCTCATAGCCTGCCTAATTGTCTGCCTAATTGCTTGCCTAATCACCTACCTAATTGCGTGTTTAATTACCTGCCTACTTGCCTGCCTAATTAACTGCCTAACTGCCTGTCTAATTAACTGCCTAATAGCCTTCCTAATTGCCTACCTAATTACCTGCCAAATTGCCTGCTTGCCTAATGAATTGCTTAATAGCCTGCCTAATTGCCAGCCTGCCTAATTATCTGTTTAATTGCCTGCCTAATTAACTACCTAAATACCTGCATTATTGCCTGCCTAGTTGCTTGCCTAATTAACTACCTTATTGCCTGTCTAATTGCCTGCTCTATTGCCTGCCTAATTAACTGCCTAATTGCCACCTAATTAACTGCCTAACTAACTGTCTAATTGCCTGCCTAATTAACTGCCTAATTTCCTGCCTAAATAACTGCCTAATTTCCTGCCTTATTGCCTGCCTAATTAACTGCCTAATTGCCTGCCTAATTAACAGCCTAATTGCCTGCCTTTTTTACTGCCTAATTAACTGCCTAATTGCCTGCCTAATTATCTGCCTAATTGACTGCCTAATTGCCTGTCTAATTAACTGCATAATTAACTGCCTTACTGCCTGCTAAATTGCTTGCCTGCCTAATTGCCTACCTAATTGCCTGCCTTCCTGCCTAATTAACTGCCTAATTGCCTGCCTAATTGCTTGCCTAATTGTCTGCCGAATTACCTGCCTAATTTCCTGCGTATTTGCCTGCCTAATTAACTGCCTAATTGCCTGCCTAATTGCCTACCTAATTATTGGACTTACTGCCTGCCTAATTGCTTGCCTGCCTAATTGCCTACCTAATTGCCTGCCTTCCTGCTTAATTGCCTGCATTATTGCCTGCGTTATTGCCTGCCTAATTGCCTGCCTAATTACCTGCTTATTGCCTGCCTAATATTTGCCTAATTGCCTGCCTAATTAACTGCCTTAATGCCTATCTAATTGTTTGCTTTCCTAATTGCCTACCTATTTGCTTGCCTTCCTGCCTAATTGCCTGCCTAATTTACTTTATAATTGCCTGCCTTAATAACTGCCTAATTACCTGCTTAATTAACTGCTTAATTGTCTGCCTTATTGCCAGCCTAATTGCCTGCCTAATCGCCTGCCTAATTGCCTGCCAAATCGCCTGCCTAATTACGTGCCAATTTGCCTGCTTACCCAATTAACTGCTTAAATGCATGCCTAATTGCCTGCCTGCCTAATTGCTTGCCTGCCTAATTGCCGACCTAAATGCCTGCCTATTTGAATTCATAATTGCCTGCCTTATTAACTGCCTTATTGCCTGCTTAATTAACTGCCTAATTGCCTGCTTAATTAACTGCCTAATTGCCTGCCTTATTGCCTGCCTCAATAACTGCCTAATTGCCTGCCTTATTAACTGCTTTATTAACTCCCTAATTGCCTGCCTTATAGCCTGACTAATTGCCTGCCGAATTACCTGCCAAATTGCCTGCCTAATTAACTGCTTAATATATTGCCTTATTGCCAGCATAATTGCCTGCTCAATTAACTACCTATTACCAGCCAAATTGCCTGCCTAATTGCCTGACTAATTAACTTCCTTATAGCCTGCTTAATTGCCTGCTTAATTGCCTGCCTAATTGTTTGCCTAAATAATTGCCTAATTGCCTGCCTAATTATCTGCCTAATTGCCTGCCTAATTAACTACCCAAATACCTGCATTTATGCCTGCCTAGTTGCTTGCCTTATTAACTACATTTATGCCTGCCTAATTGCCTGCTCTATTGCCTGCTTAATAAACTGCCTAATTGCCACCTAATTAACTGCCTAATTAACTGCCTAATTACCTGCCTATTTAACTGCCTTATTTCCTGCCTAATTAACTGCCTAATTTCCTGCCTTATTGCCTGCCTAATTGCCTGCCTAATTAACTGCCTAATTGCCTGACAAATTAAATGCCTAATTGTCTGCCTAATTAACAGCCTATTTGCCTGCCTATTTAACTGTCTAATTAACTGCCTAATTGCCAGCATAATTATCTGCCTTATTACCTGCCTAATTGCTTGCCTAATTGTCTGCCGAATTACCTGCCTAATTGCCTGCCTAATTGCCTGCCTTATTGCCTGCCTAATTAACTGCCTAATTGCCTGCCTAATTTACTGCCTAATTATCTGCCTAATTGCTTGCCTTATTGCCTGTCCATTTACCTGCCTAATTATCTCCCTAATTGCCTGCCTAATTAACTACCTAATTGCCTGCCTAATTGCCTGCATAATTCTTTGCCTAATTAACTGCCTTATTGCCTGCTTAATTGCCTGCTCTATTGCCTGCCTAATTAACTGCCTAACTGCCTGCCTAATTAACTGCCTAATTAAGTGCCTAATTGCCTACCTAATTAAATGCCTAATATCCTGCCTGATTGTCTGCCTAATTAACTGCCTAATTGCCTGCCTAATTGACTGCCTCATTAACTGCCTAATTGACTGCCTAATTATCTGCCTAATTGACTGCCTTATTGCCTGCCTAATTGCTTGCCTAATTGTCTGTCTAATTACCTGCCAAATTGCCTGCCTACCTAATAAACTGCTTAATTGAATTCCTAAATGCCTGCCTGCCTAATTGATTCCCTAATTAACTGCCTAATTGCCTGCTTAATTAACTGCCTAATTGCTTGCATAATTGCCTGCCTAATTAACTGCCTAATTAAGTGCCTAATTGCCTGCCTTATTAACTGCCTAATTTCTTGCCTTATTGCCTGCCTAATTGCCTGCCTAATTAACGGCCTAATTGCATGCCTAATTAACTGCCTAATTGCCTGCTTAATTAACTGCCTATTTGCCTGCCTAATTGCCTGCATAATTGCTTGCCTAATTAACTGCCTTTTTGCCTGCCTAATTGCCTGCTCTATTGTCTGCCTAATTAACTGCCTAACTGTTTGCCTAATTAACTGCCTAATTAAGTGCCTAATTAACTGCCTAATAGCCTGCCTAATTAGGGGCCTAATTAACTGCCTAATTGCCAGCCTAATTTACTGCCTTACTGCCTGCCTAATTGCTTGCCTGCCTAATTGCCTACCTAATTGCCTGCCTAATTGTCTGCCTAATTACCTGCATAATTGCCTGCCTAATTGCTTGCCTGACTAATTGCCTGCCTAATTAACTGCCCAATTGCCTGCCTAATTAACTGCCTAATTGCCTGCCTGATTGCCTACTTAATAGCCTGCCTAATTAACTGCCTAATTGCCTGCCTAATTACCAGCCAAATTGCCTGCTCGCCTAATGAATTGCTTAATTGCCTGCCTAATTGCCTACCTGCCTAATTACCTGCTTAATAGCCTGCCTAATTAGGGGCCTTATTAACTGCCTAATTGCCTGCCTAATTGCCTGCATGCCTAATTACCTGCTAATAGCCTGCCTAATTAGAAACCTAATTAACTGCCTAATTGTCTGCCTAATTACCTGCATAATTGCCTGCCTAATTGCTTGCCTGACTAATTGCCTGCCTAATTAACTGCCCAATTGCCTGCCTAATTAACTGCCTAATTGCCTGCCTGATTGCCTACTTAATTGCCTGCCTAATTAACTGCCTAATTGCCTGCCTAATTACCTGCCAAATTGCCTGCTTGCCTAATGAATTTCTTAATTGCCTGCCTAATTGCCTGCCTGACTAATTACCTGCTTAATAGCCTGCCTAATTAGGGGCCTAATTAACTTCCTAATTGCCTGACTGCCTAATTACCTGCTTAATAGCCTGCATAATTAGGGGCCTAATTAACTGCCTAATTGCCTGCCTAATTACCTGCATAATTGCCTGCCTAATTATCTGCCTAATTAAATGCCTAATTGCCTGCCTAATTGGCTGTCTTATTGCCTGCCTTTTTGCCTGCCTTATTGCCTGCTAATTAACTGCCTAATTGCATGCCTAATTGCCTGCTTATTAGCTGCATAATTGCCTTACTTACTAACTGTCTTATTGCCTGCCTTATTGCCTGCCTAATCATCTGTCTTATTGCCTGCCTAATTAACTGCTGCATTCCCTGCTTAATTGCCTGCCTAATGGCCTGCCTAATCAACTGACTAATTGCCTGCCTCATTGCCTGCCTAATTAACTGCCTAATTGGCTGCCTTATTGCCTACCTAATTGTCTGCTCACTATTTGCCTGCCTAATTGCCTCCTTAATTGCCTGCCTAATTGCCTTCTTAATTGCCTGCCTAATTGCCTGCCTGCCTAATTTCTTGCCTATTTTAGTGCCTTATTGCCTGCCGAATTTACTGCCTAATTGCCTGCCTAATTGCCTGCCTAATTGCCTGACTAATATACTGCCTAATTAACTGCCTAATAAACTGTCTAATTGCCTGCCTAATTTCCTGCCTAATTAACTGCCTAATTTCCTGCATTATTACCTGCCTAGTTGCTTGCCTAATCAACTACCTTATTGCCTGTCTAATTGCCTGCTCTATTGACTGCCTAATTAACTGCCTAATTGCCACCTAATTAACTGCCTAATTAACTGTCTAAATGCCTGCCTAATTAACTGCCTAATTTCCTGCCTAATTAACTGCCTAATTTCCTGCCTTATTGCCTGCCTAATTGCCTGCCTAATTAATTGTCTAATTGCCAGCCTAATTAACTGCCTTATTTCCTGCCTTATTGCCTGCCTATTTAACTGCCTAATTAACTGCCTAATTGCCTGCCTAACTGCCAGCCTAATTGCCTGCCTAATTGCCTGCCTAATTAACTGCCTATTTGCCTGCTTAAATGCCTGCCTAATTGACTGCCTAATTGTCTGCCTAATTGCTTACCTAATTAACTACCTAATTGCGTGCAAAATTAACTGCCTAATTTCCAGCCTTATTGCCTGCCTAATTGCCTGCCTAATTAATTGTCTAATTGCCAGCCTAATTAACTGCCTTATTTCCTGCCTTATTGCCTGCCTATTTGCCTGCCTAATTTCCTGCCTAATTGCCTGCCTAATTAACTGCCTAATTGCCTGCCTAATTAACTGCCTAATTATCTGCCTAATTGCTTGCCTAATTGCCTGTCCATTTACCTGCCTAATTGCCTGCCTAATTGCCTGCCTAATTAACCGGCTAATTGCCTGCCTAATCAACTGCCTAATTTCCTGCCTAATTGCCTGCCTAATTAACTTCCTAATTGCCTGCCTAATTAACTGCCTAATTATCTGCCTAATTGCTTGCCTAATTGCCTGTCCAATTACCTGCCTAATTATCTCCCTAATTGCCTGCCTAATTAACTACCTAATTGCCTGCCTAATTGCCTGCCTAATTAACTGCCTAATTAATTGCCTAATTGCCTGCCTATTTGACTGCCTAATTAACTGCCTAATTGACTGCCAAATTATCTGCCTAATTGACTGCCTTATTGCCTGCCTAATTGCTTGCCTTATTGTCTGCCTAATTACCTGCCAAATTGCCTGCCTACCTAATAAACTGCTTAATTGCATTCCTAATTGCCTGCCTGCCTAATTGCTTCCCTAATTACTGCCTAATTGCCTGCTTAATTAACTGCCTAATTGCTTGCCTAATTGCCTGCCTTATTAACTGCCTAATTAAGTGCCTAATTGCCTGCCTAATTAAATGCCTAATATCCTGCCTGATTGCCTGCCTAATTAACTGCCTAATTGCCTGCCTAATTGACTGCCTCTTTAACTGCCTAATTGACTGCCTAATTATCTGCCTAATTGACTGCCTTATTGCCTGCCTAATTG